>NW_027648602.1:103661-116378 GCF_949987685.1 Ammodytes marinus
GTTGCTAGGCAACAACATTGTTTGGAGTTCCGCGATCTGACAACTGTACGTGCAGTCATTCATAAACTCTTACAATAGATAAGAGATGAAGATAAATACCTAACAACATTAGAGTCACTAAGTGAAACTAGAAATGCAATTCCTGAAGAAATTGCGGTGTGAATGCTGCGCTGCTGCTGAATAAACTTCACTGCTGAATGTTGATGAAGAACGAAGGATGAATATATCTGAATGAACAGAATGGTTGAACAATAGAATGTTTGAAAAATGTGCAATATTTGGAAGTTTGAATGGACTTTTCAGATGAATTTATGAATTAATTATGACCTTAAACTATGATAAATGTTATCAGTTCATCTTTGAGTCAGAATCAACATTTTGCAAAATTTGAAGAAAAACCGTGGAAGCGTTCATAAAATACTGCAGTCACAAAAGGCAATGTCACAGTGACCTTTAAATTTGACCTTTGAACTCCTATGAGGTCATTAGTGAGTCATAATCAACATATGTGCACATTTTTAAGAAAATCTGTGTAAGTCTAAAATTAAGCGCCAGCCGGGATTTGAACCGCCGACCTTTGTATTTCAGGGTTAATCGACTATGCACTCTTCCACCCACAGTTAGTATGACTCATGTTTCCAGTCAGACGTCGCCTGGCATTCCCAGCGCTGGCAAATTAAATTTGCTGCGCGTGTTGGTCTGGACACGCTCCGTTGAAGCTTTATCAAGAAAACCAGAAATCTGGCTGGTGGTTTCAATTGGTTCTATCTAATATGGGCGCGCCAGAGCCCTTTGTATGGTGCTCCGGGGCGGACGTAACCGGATGACGACAGTGACGTGCATGCAACGTCGAAGCCGTGATAGTAAACATCAAAGATGGCTGCGGATATGTTGTGTGAGTTTGAGACTGCTTTGGCCTCGACCCTTTACGATTTGGAAGACGGCACTCAAATCTTTCATTAGCAAGTAAGTGGAATGTTCTGTTTTGCCGACCGACCACGGCAAACGTTTAATTTAACAGTTGAACAGCTGTTTGCTAAACGAAAGGGGCTTACGTCACCTTGTGCATCGCTCTGATTGGTTGTAGTGCTATCCAACTGCGTGCAGTGTCATTTGAAATGCACGAGTAGGAGCCGCCCCTTGAGTTGGAAATTACTATTGATCGTGGCCAGACCCTCTATCGTTCAAGATATCAGGGTCTGGATTTCCAGGCTAAGTCAGATGCACATTTAGCAGGATAAAATTTGATGGCAAACACTTATCTTGAACCTGTGACCTTTGAGACCACAATCCAAAGCACTTTCCAGTACACCACCAGATTTGTGTTATAAGGAGGAGAGGAGGTGATATTTTAAAAGGTAAGACTGAAAGACTTGCCCTGGTCAGACGGAAACGGAGAAACCTAGTGAGACACTAGTTTGTTCAGTGTTTATTTCTCACCATAAAATAAAATTTCACCACATTATTATTTTAAACCGCAATATTCAAATTTGATAATACCTATCACTTTACCTTCAAGTCCCAGTTATTTTATGATAAACCTGTACACAAAACATTTCAGAAAGGATATTGATGATAATCTTATTGACCTCTTAAGATAGAGAAGATGGCATAATCAAATCAACAAGTGTAAAACAACATGTTTGTTCGAATATATGTTACATTGTAGGCTACCCTCTATGCATATGCATACCAATAACTGTGTCAGACACCTGTCAAAAGTAGGGCTGGAGCCTCCATCGATGCAGATCTTCTTTTGAATATTGTGTAGGAAACCCAGATGCATATATGTTGTTATATATTATATGATGTTATATAGTGATGCTAAATGATACCCAAGTGTCTGATAATGACGTACATGCATTTTAGACCCTTAGTGCCAAATTTCCTGGATTGCGTGAAGTTGAACCAAGCAAATTTTCCATGTAAGGTCAATGGTCATGCTGCTACACGGCCTGTCCCTGTCCCTGTAGTCCGCTCAGTGTAACGGGAGGCCAGAGGCCTATTCGCTGTCTGCCTTAGTAGGGCCAAACAGTAGTTTCAGACTGCTAGGGTCGTGAACGCTCACGCAACTGACGCATCAACGTCGTTGCCAAGTGAACAGACAGTCCCACAGCCAATAAGAACGGAGTATCTGAGCCTGCTCTGATTGGTCAAAATTAACATGAGCGGTGGCAATTTTAGGGGGCAGCACACAGAGGCAGGGGGGAGCAAAGTGATGAAAAAATATTTTCAGACTACTTCACCTACATATAGCTGAATGGCTATTATGACAGTTTTGCCAAATATTACAGTGAAAAAATTAGACACTGCAGCATAGGTGAATAATACAATGTATAAAAAAATGTGTATTATTTGGAATGTTGGTTCTCTACAATCATATGAGGTCATCTTTGAGTCATGATTGACATGTGTGCAAAGTTTACCTGCACTTTAAATTCTAAAAATGTCTTACTCCGGGGAGGTGTCGAACGTCATTTTATTCTCGCAACTCTGTCACCGAGAACTTTGTTCTTTCTTCTCGCGGAGTATGTAACAGGCTTTAAGGGATTGGAGTTTTGAGTCAAAGACAGGTGCACGTGCCAATGGTGTCACCATGGTGACAGAGAGCTAATCAGTGTCAAGTGTAAACAGCTGCTAATCTACACACGTACAGACACTTCTGTCCCCAACCAGATCACACAGACAGAGGTTTTAAATGAACGCATAAGTCTAAACTGCTGCCTGAGGACGACCTAGAGAGAGAATGTATATGAATCAGCTAAAGGACTATGAAGATGTGGAAAAGTAATTATAGTCTTAAGTATGAACAGTAGTGAATTGTTGAACTCTAATAGAAATGTTGTTGAATATTTAAAAATGTCTAGATCAAATTATAATTGAAAGACATGAAAAAAAAAATTATGAATACAAAATATTGTATTGAAAAGTTGAACAAAAGTGGAAAAACTAAAGGTTTATAAAGTCGAAGTTTATAAAGGTCATACTTGTGTAAAATAAGTTTAAAAGGAGATGAGTTTTTTTTTAAATTATCTATTTCAAATAGCCTACACAATGGTATAACTGCAGCAAGACAAACTATGCAATTAATATTAGATATTATTGCATATTTAATCAAGTAAATAAATTACTATTTCATTTAGAACTGTGCCATATCTCTCCTCTTCACCCCAAAGCCCAAAAAACATTAGGATTAAAAAAAGACAGTGCCTCACCAGCCATAAACCTCACTGCACGTCTCTTCACATTCACACTCTCTCACTCACACACACACACACACACACACACACACACACACACACACACACCAGGGATGGAAATTAACACCCGCCACACGCCAAATGCGGGTAGATTTGCGTGCTGGCGTGTAAATTGTGTCACTTCACCCGCCACTGTGTCGGGTAATACTTTCCAGTCAGGTCCGATCTAATTTGCATATTTAATACATTCGTCATGAACATGATGACAGGGCGCTACACAGTTCAACAGTTTCTTTTTGCCTTTCTAGTCGAACTGAACTACGGCGCGATCCGCTCCGCGAGGAAATAGCCTACTATCTGCGAGTTAACGTGTGGAGGCATAAGTCGACAAATCAATCGACTTACTTTGCCCCCTTTTTTTCTTCCCACAGCAGAGGTTGAGGTGCTGAAAATAAAGTGAAAACTGCGCTTTTCCTTTAAGCAGCAGAGCTGCCGCCGTTGTTACAGTATTAGCACCAAAGCCCTAATGGTAATACAAATGAGATGCTTTATTTAAACGCTGTCCGTGCTTAGAGGTGATTTTAATTGTGTCGGCTGAAACAGAAACTAACGGAGGGACTCCTCACTGTACAGTCCCTTGAGTCGCGCAGTCAGTTTGCCGACATGGCTTTGTATTTAAGGCTCGAGACATACAATCAGATCGCATACAAACAGGGAAGCCTTTCCCATCGATATCGCTAACGGGGAGAATATCCCCGGTTATTATTTGAGCCTCAAACCACAGAGTTCTTCCCCGTGCGGTGGCTCGCGCACTCACTAGTGATCTCACGGTGAAACGCTGCTTTGCTCGGACGAAGGCATCGTGTGTTTCTAGATGATTTAACGTCATAGTCTCAGACGAGCGTTTAACATTATGCTGCATCTTTTGCACTGCACTGTTTTTTATCAACAGTGAAAAAATGGTCCCACACCGGACTCTTATGTGTAGCTGATTACTTCATGCACGCACCTTGCAGAAGTGACGCTCCTGCAGCGCGCTCACGACCAGACGTGACACGGTGACATCTCCCATTAATAAAACGGCATAACTCCCTGATTTTCAGATTTCTATTTTTAAATTCGACTTGAGCGCAAGTGGAAAACCGGTCAATGTGTCGACACATTCACATCCCTAATGCATATGGAGAAAGTGATAAACAATATCAACATTTCATATCATTAACTAAAAAGAAAAAAGAAATCTAAAGGTAACTTCAATACTGTATTATAATTATTGACTAAATGATGAAAAAAAGGTGTCTGCAGGGCCAGTGAAAATATACAAGGGGCCAGTAAAACTCGGATCTATTGGCCAAGCGGGCCAGTTGGGAAAAAAAGTTGCATTGAACCCAGAGTATATATTGAGTTCAATTATACAATGTTTTGAAATAAAGATGGCGTGTATTGTGTATCATATATAGTAAGAGTGTACCATTTAATTTGCAACTCAGTTCCTTGGTAGCACCTACTTACAGTACAAATGACTTCTGATGGAAAACATTTGTATGAAAAACACTTTCATTAGCTATTCTTACTATTGTATTGTTTAACATTAACGCATATATTAAAAAAGATATTGCGTATAAAAAGTGGCTGGTAAAAAAGATGAGTGGCTGGTAGATTTTTAAATCTACCTGCCACAGTGGCTGGTAGGCAAAAAAGTTAATTTCCATCCCTGACACACACACACACACACACACACACACACGGACTCTCTCACTCACACAAACACACACACAGTTTCACATGGGATGTTACTGGTTTCTATGGCAACAGTTGATGACAGTGTCTTCAGTTATTTTGGTCCTGTAATACACTGATATGCAGCAGTTGGTTGGACACCATTTAGCTTGGAAGCCCAAAACTTCCATTGTGTAGGTTCGATTGCTTCAGTAGTCACATCTATGCGACCGGCAGAATATGTCTTTTTTGGGTGTAATAAACCTTTAAATATCTCTGAAGTTATGAATTTTATGAAAAAATTGTGAATTATGGAAATGTGCTCCCATGCAAGACGAACATGGGACAATTTGAATCCTTAAAAGGAGTTGAAAAGTTGAATATATAGAGGTTTGAATAACATTTCTTGCTGAAGTTATGAAGAAGTTGAAAGACATGGATACAAATCTTAAAACTATGAAATAGTAATTGAATAGACTTGGAGCTAAACTACCTTGATGGCTTGAATTTATATGAATCAGCTAAAGGAGTATGAAGATGTGGAAAAGTAAGAAACAGTCTTAAATATGAACAGTAGTGAATTGTTTAACTCTAATAGGAATGATGTTGAATATTTAAAAATGTCTAGATAAAATTACAATTGAAAGACATGAAAAACAATGTATGTGTGAAATAGGCCTTCAAAGAGCAGAGTGTTTGCCCCATTTCAACTGTGCCTCTACGAACTGTCTAATAAAGCGGAAAAAAGAAAAAAAGAATCAAGAAAAAAAAGTGAAATTGCCCTTTAATGGGCAGAGTGAGTCACCAAGGTGAGTGTATGTCTTATTGAGGGTCTGTGATCAGGCAGAAATCCCACCTTTTAGAGGCCTCAGAGAGGTCATTTCATCCAAAACGTCACCTCAAACCGCTGCCTCTAACTAGCGGACCCTGAGTCTAACTGACAAAATTATTTTATTGTTAGAACCAGAAGAATCTGATGAAGACACAGTGTGAAGATTATGTCTGTAATGTGAAGAATATGAGAACCAGAGCATTTCAAAGGTGTGGTACAGTCTGCCTTTCTCCAGAAATGTCATGTCTCAGTTATCAAGGCGGCAGTTGGTTGGACACCATTTAGCTTGGAAGCCCAGACCTCCCATTGTGTAAGTCCGATTGCTTCAGTAGTCACATCTATGCGACCGGCAGAATATGTCCTACATTTTGATGTAAAAATTATCCACGTAGGGTTTAATTTGTGGGAGTGAGAGGCAGTTAAGTGGAAGGTTTTGGTGTATTTTTACACCAGTTCTACACTGTAACAGTTGGTTTCCCCACTCTGCCTCTGAACATTCCGTCCCATCCGGATCCCATTATAAATTTAGAAAGAGGTTGAAAAAAGCTTAAAACTAAAACTGTGTTTGTTCAAAGACAGTTGAAGATTTTAAAAAGTTGAATAAGTGTTTAATAGCTGTAATTAATGTGAATTGTTTAACGTTTGAATGGAGTCTCTAGCTGAAAAAATGCGGGAGGAGATAGGTTTCAAAGCAGAAGAAGTTTTAGCGGTTTGGAATGCTGCTCCTATCCGCTTCAATGTTAAATAATTTTTGTTTAATTGCTATTAATTATGAAGTTATTAATTTTTTTGAAATTTTTGAATGAAAGCACACATGTGGAAAATGGGCTGAATATGAGGATAGTTGAAGGAAGTTTGTGGAATGAAGCATGTTGAAGATATGGACGTGCATGAAAAGCGGGCGGAATAATAATAATAAATGCGGTGAATATCAAAGCTGTGAATGCTTTCAGCATTCACACCAATGAGTGTTGTGAGTCTGATAGTGGAGAGAGATCAGAACAGATCGCTGTTCCACACACCGCGGCTCGTCCAGCTCAACTCACAGACAGCTGAGTGCTGATGAGCCGGACAGAGAGCGTCGGAGGGATCCTCCGCCTCAAAACATAATTATAAAACAAGAGGTCTAAAACACAGATGATGAACACAGGACTGTAAAAATCTAGTTCAATATCTAACCTGTAGAGGGCGGTTATAAGCTTAACAGTGTCTAAACTGCCTGAATCTTATAAGAAGAAGAAGAAATTCTTCATTGCTTGAGTATACTTCAACTGAGAACGTTTAGACGCAGCTCGCATACACAATCGATCTTTGAGTAGAGAGTATGCATGAGTATGTAGGATGTAGGACGCTAGTATGGCAGTTCAGACACGGCCCTTGTGTAATGGGCGTACATACACTCACCGGCCACTTCATTAGGTACACCTGTTCAATGGCTTATAAAAACAAAAAGCTTTTTTAAAATACAAAGCAAAGTATAAACTGAATAATCATAGGTTGCGTTCCGAATCTCATACTTTCTACTATATAGTTTGGTAGAAAAAAGATTTAGGATGTCCCGATTCTTGTGGCCAGATTTAGGATGGTTAGAAGTACCCGGATGTCCTACTTCATGCGGCCAAGAGGCCGTGTCTGAACTGCCATACTAGCGTCCTACATCCTACATACTCACCATCTATATACTGCATACTCTCTACTCAAAGATCGATTGTGTATGCGAGCTGCGTCCCATTGAGACCGGAGACTCTTTTTCAAGGGAGACCTGTTTTCCTTTCCCACGTTACCATTCACACACACATTCATACACCGATAGCAGCAGCTAACTATCGACATTCACACGAGGCAAGGTGGGTGAAGTGTCTTGCCCGAGGACACAACAACCATGACACAGGTGGCAGGGCGGGGATGGAACCGCCAACCCTTCGATCATTGGCCGACCCGCTCTACCACCTGAGCCACAGTCGCCCCAAAATTATTTATTATTTTCTGTAGACACCGTTTAAATCTGAAGGAATATATGATAAATACATCGATTCGGATTTCTCATCTGTTCCGAGTTTCGATTCAAATAACACTGAAAATACGTCAGACGTTTACAGAATTTAAAAATAGAAAATAATAAACATAGGTTGCGTTCCGAATCTCCTCCTTTTTCTTTTTTCTATTCTACATACTACATCCGACGATAAAAAGAATCTAGTTAGGATGCAGTAGGCATACTATTGGGACATACTTTTACTCTCTTATTTCATCATAACATTGCTCCTTGATCTTGCCTCTTGCTTTTATATCCATCTCATCCCTGTTTGTTTTCATATGGAGGCTTCGTCGATGTGACGTCACTTCACGTGCGCACTGGATTGTGGGTCAGAATCGCCCAAATAGGATGCAGTTTTCAACACTAACAATCTTGGCCGCATGAAGTAGGACATCCGGGTCTTTCTAACCATCCTAAATCTGGCCACAAGAATCAGGACATCCTAAATCTTTTTTCTACCAAACTATATAGTAGAAAGTATGGGGATTGGAACGCTGCGTGTGTGTGTGTGCGTGCGTGTGTGTGTGTGTGTGTGTGTGTGTGTGCGTCTCAGTGTGTGTGTGTGTTCTGCTCTCTCTCTCTCTCTCTCTCTCATTCATCTGACTAACACACGTTGCTGATAATAAAGAATTGTTTATTCATATTCTGTAAATATTCTGATACAAACACAACGACAGACTTTATATTCAAGTAAACAGAGTTATAGCATCAGAGTGTGTGTGTGTGTGTGTGTATTAACGTGTGTGTGTGTGTGTGTGTGTGTGTTAACGTGTGTGTGTGTATTAACGTGTGTGTGTGTGTGTGTGTGTGTATTAACATGTGTGTGTGTGTGTGTGTGTATTAACATGTGTGTGTGTGTGTATTAACATGTGTGTGTGTGTGAGGGTAAACGTGTGTGTGTGTGTATTGATATGTATGTGTATGTGTGTGTGTGTGTGTGTATTGATATGTATGTGTGTGTGTGTGTATTAATATGTATGTGTATGTGTGTGTGTGTGTATTAATATGTATGTGTGTGTGTGTGTGTGTATTAACATGTGTGTGTGTGTGTGTATTGATATGTATGTGTGTGTGTGTGTGTGTGTGTGTGTGGGTAAACGTGTGTGTGTGTGTGTATTGATATGTATGTGTGTGTGTGTGTGTGTATTAACATGTGTGTGTGTGTGTGTGTATTAATATGTATGTGTATGTGTGTGTGTGTATTAATATGTATGTGTGTGTGTGTGTGTGTATTAACATGTGTGTGTGTGTGTGTGTATTGATATGTATGTGTGTGTGTGTGTGTGTGTGTGTGTGGGTAAACGTGTGTGTGTGTGTGTATTGATATGTATGTGTGTGTGTGTATTAATATGTATGTGTATGTGTGTGTGTGTGTGGGTAAACATGTGTGTGTGTGTGTGTGTGTGTGTATTGATATGTATGTGTGTGTGTATTAATATGTATGTGTGTGTGTGTGTGTGTTTGTGTATTAACGTATGTGTGTGTATTAACATGTGTGTGTGTTTTAACGTGTGTGTGTGTATTAACATGTGTGTGTGTGTGTGTGTGTATTAATATGTATGTGTGTGTGTGTATTGATATGTATGTGTGTGTGTGTATTGATATGTATGTGTGTGTGTGTGTGTATTGATATGTGTGTGTGTGTGTGTATTAATATGTGTGTGTGTGTGTGTGTGAATAAGCGTATGTGTGTGTGTATTAACGTGTGTGTGCATGTGTGTATTAACGTGTGTGTGCATGTGTGTTTTAACGTGTGTGTTAACCTGTGTGTGTGTGTGTGCATGTGTGTTTTAACGTGTGTGTTAACCTGTGTGTGTGCATGTGTGTTTTAACGTGTGTGTGTTAAACGTATGTGTGTGAGTGTGTGTGTGTGTGTATTAACCTGTGCGTGTGTGTGTGTATTAACTCGTGTGTGTGTGTGTGTGTGTGTGTGTGTGTGTGTGTGTGTGTGTGTGTGTTATAGTTATAGCATCAGAAAGTCCCATCATGCACTGCAGCTTATTGCAGAAACTTTGGTACGAGCGAAACTACGCGTTCGTTCATATTAACAACGGCAGAGAAAACAGCATCTGGGTGCACACACACACACACACACACACACACACACACACACACACACACTCACACACACACACACACACACACTGACAGACAAACCCCTCTAACACACACACACACACACACACACACACACACACACACACACACACACACTGACAGACAAACCCCTCTAACACACACACACACACACACACACACACACACACACACACACACACACACACACGCAGCGTTCCAATCCCCATACTTTCTACTATATAGTTTGGTAGAAAAAAGATTTAGGATGTCCTGATTCTTGTGGCCAGATTTAGGATGGTTAGAAGTACCCGGATGTCCTACTAGATCCAGCCGAGATTTTTGTGTTGAAATCAGCACGCTATTGGGGCGATTCTGACCCACAATTCTTTTCTTTTTCTATTCTACATACTACATCCGACGATAAAAATAATCTAGTTAGGATGCAGTATGCATACTATTGGGACATACTTTACTCTCTTATTTCATCATAACATTGCGCCTTGATCTTGCCTCTTGCTTTTATATCCGTCTCATCCCCGTTTGTTTTCATATGGAGGCTTCGTCGATGTGATGTCACTTCACGTGCGCACTGGATTGTGGGTCAGAATCGCCCCAAATAGGATGCACTTTTCAACACTAAGGGTGTATTCACACATGCCGTGTTTAGTTCGGTTGAAACGAACTCAGATGCACTTCTGCCTTCGGTGCGCATCTTTCAGGCAGGTGTGAATACAGCAATCGCACTCGGGGGCGGACCAAACAAACGCTCCGAGACCCAGCTGAAGAGGTAGTCTCGGTCCGTTTTCAAACGCACTCTGCTGCAGTTCGTTTGTGGTGTGAATTTGTCCGAACTCGATCCGACCCAAATGCAGGACGCACTGTGCCTTTTCTTTCTTTTCTTTTTTAATAAATTGCAGTCAGCTTCACATTATGGGAAAGTGTTGTTGTCGCCATTGTTAGGACGAAAAGTTGTGGTTTGACCGGGAGCCCAGAACAATATATTACATTTGATCGAGAGGACGCGTAAAAATGCTGAATGTGTTCAGCGATCAGATGCAGGAGAGGGGAGCGTCTCCCGCACAGTGCCAACAGGTTCACGCTGCGCAAGAAGTGTGTGTTTTTATTTTGCTCCCCATGTACGGGACCGTCAATACTATCCCCGTGTCAGTTTGGAGCTGAACTGCGCCGACCCAGCTGATACACAGCTTAATCAGCTGAGTGTCAGCTTGAGCCTATTCTTCTCGCGAGCCGCGCGTCCAGCACCAAAAATACAGTAAAAATGATGTTTCATATCGTAGGCTACAAGCCACATAACGTGGCATTGACATAGGGCTACATATTATAACCATATGAAACAACAATAATTTGATGTTTTTCCTCTTTATTTATAGGTTAGATGTAGGCCTTTTTATTATTTTTAACCCCATATTATATCAATGGTATATTTCGCAGTTTTAACTTCGTGCTTCCTGCTTCTCTCCATCCCAGAATGTCTGTCCAATGAATGAATGACCTCAGCTCACGTGTGGTTTTGCTTCGTAATGCTGGTTCACTTGCAAAAGGGGCAATGTGAAAGTGGACCACACCAAACAAAAAAAATCAAAACTCAATTTGGTCTGGACCAAAGCAAGTGAACTAGCGGACTTTCCCAGTGTGAATACACCCTAACAATCTTGGCCGCATGAAGTAGGACATCCGGGTACTTCTAACCATCCTAAATCTGGCCACAAGAATCAGGACATCCTAAATCTTTTTTCTACCAAACTATATAGTAGAAAGTATGAGATTCGGAATGCAACCTTTGTCAAAATCAGTGAATATCTCCTCATGATCTGCACACAAAGCCTAGACTCTGTAAACTGGGATATAAACAAAGGACCGCGTTAGCTAGCATCACGCCAGTTTACAGAGCCTAGGCCGTGTATTAACACTTCATATTGTTTTCAGTGCACTTACAGTACGGAACATATTAATAATAATAGCAGGAAATAAAAAATATAGTTTATTGTGTGCCGACAGCCCTTCTTAAAGTGTAACTGAACCCTTTTGCTTGTTTTTTGAGATATAAGCTGAATTAAATCACTATGTTGTAAAGTGTATTTCAGATGGAACACTGAAATTTAAGGAAGACCGTTAGCTTTAGCGCTAGCTGCTAGCCGTGTGACCCTTTCACCTCTGATGCTGTTTTCCTGCCGTTCGTGAGCAGCCGAGCAACACACACACGGTTAACCCCTGACCCCAAACACACACACACACACACACACACACACACAGATAATGTTAAGGGTTAAAGGAATACTTCACCCATACGGAACCGGCGTTCTATCATTATAAAATCACTATTATAATATAATGAATGAGGTTTTTCTTCCCTCAGTCTTCCCTCAGTCTTCCCTTGGCCCAGCTGTCCTGTTAATCCTGACCCTTACTGTGATGTCACAAGAAGGAAACTGTAGGGTTAGACAGTGAGACCATAAAACACTCTTTCTGCCTTTTCTCAGGCTAGGATGAACCGATTTCTAAAATGTTTGCACATTTATACTACATAGGATCTCCGAGTTCAATACACCTTCATATTCCCACCGGTGAAGTAGGTCTGTAACCCTTTTGACCCTTAATACACACACTGGCTGTATTCGAAAAGCAATACTAACGTCCTACTCATACTCATTTTGACGTCAATTTTAGTATGTGACTGTTGTGTATGCGAGTTTGTGTAGGCGAGAAATGCCCGGATGAGTACTAAGTTCAGGGAAGATTTTGTGTATGGATCGATAGGTTACTTTTCCTACTCAACCGCCCCACAATGCATTGCGTCTTTTCAAACGGCATGGAAGTTTTTTTTTTTT
>NW_027648601.1:0-53000 GCF_949987685.1 Ammodytes marinus
AATCTCTTTATACCAACCAACTGAACTTTATTCACGGAGAGCCACGAGATCCGTTAGGACTACAAAAATGGCGGCCATGAGGTCCGCAAAAACTACAAAAATGGCGGCGGCCGCGAGGCTGAATGTGCGCCATTTTACGCGCCAGTGGTCAGATGGGGCCTTGGAAGATCTTGTCCTTCACCGGACAATCCCGGAACCAGGTACGATTACCCAAATCTTGGGCACGAACCTGCGCTATGGCAAGCACCGAGGTCCTAACATCACTCCATACTGTGTAATGACGACCACTGCCATGAATACCTCCACCTGCCCGACAAGGTTTGCATCACCACCACAGAGGGACAACTTACCTGGAGATGACGTCATTCCTACCTACGGCTTCTCTACTGAAGTTCCAGAATGAGAAGAAGAAGACCTCCACTTGTCCTGCCAGGTTTGCAATACCACCACAGAGGGACATTCTACTTGGAGACTACGTCATGCCTACCAGCTGTTTCTCCACTGAAGATATCTATCCCTCCTCCTTCTGCTTGGCTTAACCCCATCGGGGAATCCAGGTTTTACATTGGGACTGTGAAATTCATATACCTGTCATACCTATATTAGAAATAGAACACCTCCATTGCCTTAAAGGGCGTAAATCACTGTCATAGAGGGGTAGCCTATTTAGATGACGTCATGCCTTTCAGCTGTTTTTCCATTTAAGGTTTTTATTCCCCTCCCCTTATTCCTGGAGGCTAGCTCATAATTTGACCCTAAACACTATTATTACTATATTATGATTACTATCGCTTAATATTGACTCTAACACTATTATCACTAGAATATTATCACCATCACATGTGAAATCTATATACCTGTCAGACCCATATTAGAATCAGAACACCTCCATTTGCCTTAAAGAGCCTTAATTACTGTTATAGAGGTATATCCTATTTAGAAGACGTTATGCCTCTCAGCTGTTTTTCCATTTAAGGGTTTTATTCCCCTCTTCTTATTCCTGGAGGTTAGCTCATAATTCGACTCTAAGCACTATTATTACTATATCATTATTACCATCGCTCAATATTTGACCTTAAGCACTATTATTACTAGAATATTACCACCATCACATTCAATCCCACTTTCTTGGGCCTATGAGCAAGACTGTCATATTTTGTTTACACCTTACAGGCTTGGCTTGTGACTGGGTGATTAGTGTACTTTAGTGGATATACAGAGTTCAGCACATCCATGTTCTTTCGTATTTTCAGCAGTGGGAGGGAATAGGCATGCTTCTGCAGTTATGTGTTCGTGTCGGGTTCTTACAAGGGAATGCTTTATTGAGAGGATATGTTAGGTTAAGTATGAAAATATATATATGTCCATTACACTATTATGAATCCTTATCGGGCAATACGTGTAGACAATATTGTTGACGTCTTACTACATTCCCCATGATGATCATCCATTATAGGACCTGTCATGACCTCTTCTGTTTGGCCACTTACCCCTAGTACTGTCTATCTATGCCTTGCTATATAGGATGTGTTTATACCTCTTTAACATCACCACATACCTCCCCAGTCCTAACCGTTTACCTACTTGCCTTAACTTAATCTCCATCTGCCATAGGTTACTTTTACATGTGGAGTTTTATCACGGATACTTTATGTATCTCCCAACTTACATTCTGTGGAGACATAAGTGCATCCTATTCTAGAATGTAATCCAGCTACAAAATAGACACCTATTTGACTATGCAATTCAGCTACAAAATTGACGCCTATTATCTTTTCTATAAGATCCAACTACTGCGCATTCCACTATATGTCTATTTACGATGGATGTGTCCAGTCTGATAGTTAGACTAAGATAGACCATTACACATAGTCGGTCAAAAACACCTTTCAATGACAAGAACAATTCTCCAATTTCTGTATTGTACAGGAGGATTTTGGAGTTATTATGGGAGTGCTGTGCCAGGTTTCATCCACCAGAGGGTGCTCTTGGTCTTCTTTTAGACAAGCCCACAGCTCCTACAGATTAGAAAAACAATTAGATACAATATATACTAACTAAAACTAGACTCCTTATAGTATATATATATTTATAAATAATATTGTGTCTACAATTCAAGTTGAAACAAACACAAAAATTAAAAACTGTACATCTAACAACAATTAATAATATAATTATTAAATAATATATAAAAAAATATCATCATTCCTACTCTAATACCACCAGGCCTTGATAGGAGATAGATATCATTACATACATAGATATTAGCGAGTACACTAACCAGTGGGCAGTCTTTGACTGTCTGCTGTCCTCTCTTAACCTAACCCCGTCAGTGCTGTTTTTATGTTTTGTCATAATATTTATTTCCACATCGAGTGACATTATCCGGCGGTCTCCCCGGGTAGTGTCTTAGTCATGTTGGTTACGAGGGAACACTTTTGTGTCTACCACCTCAAACCTGAAGTTACTTTTATTTCTCTTTTTTCACTTTTCCATGTCCATTGCATGTACAGTATTACCACCGTACGTGTCATTGAGATATAGTCAGACACATAGATTGAGCGATCACTGTCACATCTACCTTTCTATATCTCAAGTTTGTTTTATTTCTCTTTTTTCAGTTTTCCATCTCCATCTCATGTAAAGTATCATTACCATACATGTCATTGGGATATAGCTATGTAATATATGTTTCTATATATTCAGGTAACACTCTTGTGTCCACCACCACTAATCCAAAGTTAATTTTGTTTTTCTTTGTTCTATTTCACATATCCATCTCATGTAAAGGATTACCATCGTGCATGACATTGGGATATAGTAACATATGTAGATGGGCTGTACACTGCCATTGTCACCTCTCTATATTTGAAGTTAATTTTTTTTCATTTTGTTCAGTTTTCCACATCCTTTTCATGTCAAGTATTATTACCATACATGTCATCCTGATATAACTGTGTGATATATGTTCCTATATATTGAGGTAACACTCTGGTGTCCACCACCGCTATCTAAAGTTATTTTTATTTCTTTTTGTTCTATTTTGCATGTCCATCTCATGTAAAGTATCACCACCTACATGACATTGGGACATAGTTATATTTATTTCAATATCTATCACGTATACCTACTGTGTAAATGCATAATATGCTTACATATGACTATAGGAAAATGATGTTTCTGAAAGGCCTGTACGAAGCATGTCACCACTCACGATATCCATGATGATCACCCTCTACCCGCTATGGTCCACATCGGCCACGGGTCCAATATAGTCCATTGACGTGGCAATTTTTGTATTGGTGCACAGTATCCCTACGTGCCTAATCCTAAGTCACAGACCCCCCAATTAGATTGTTATTATTATTATTTATTAGTGGAGGTTAACACCTTCCCTTCCCCTTACTCTAAACCTAACCATTCGGGCCTTATGCCTAATCCTAAATTCACATCCATCCATTTCACTCATATAGTCTTCATTTTCCCCACTATTGGCTTCCATTATTCACGCAGGAGCTTCTGGACTCCTGGAGTCCCTGAATGCAACCATTCACCGGCTCAAACCACCTTTTCTTCAAATTTCCGAGGGCCCCTGAATGCAACCATTTCCGGTCCAATTTTTTACAATTAGTTTATATCCAGTTTAATATAATTTTATTTTTTAGGTCTGCGCCCCCCTCTGGGGTCTAGACATTTTTCTAATCCCTTTCCCCTTGGGAAATTTTATTTCTTTACTTTTAATTCGTCCGGGATATCGCCAACTTTAGAGGTCACGGGGTGAAAGGTATATCCGCCCAACCCCCGCCTTCATCTCCCTCTTTCACTCTGGTCTTCATGCTGGAAGCACACCAATTAGCGCTCGTACAGGTACTTTCTCAAGATTGCTAGGCTGATGAAGGTTTTTTTGTAACCGAAACGTCCCGCCGTTAATTGCAACTGTAAATAAACAAATCCTTTTGATTAACATCATTTTCCGATCTTTTTTCGAATTTTTTTCGCAATCTAAGAATATTTACTGACGAGGAAACTTAACCCTAATGGATGAACATTGCTACCCATATCATTGGACTAAGGTCTTGAGCGAAAGAGCTGGTAAGAACCGTGTTTAATCTCTTTATACCAACCAACTGAACTTTATTCACGGAGAGCCACGAGATCCGTTAGGACTACAAAAATGGCGGCCATGAGGTCCGCAAAAACTACAAAAATGGCGGCGGCCGCGAGGCTGAATGTGCGCCATTTTACGCGCCAGTGGTCAGATGGGGCCTTGGAAGATCTTGTCCTTCACCGGACAATCCCGGAACCAGGTACGATTACCCAAATCTTGGGCACGAACCTGCGCTATGGCAAGCACCGAGGTCCTAACATCACTCCATACTGTGTAATGACGACCACTGCCATGAATACCTCCACCTGCCCGACAAGGTTTGCATCACCACCACAGAGGGACAACTTACCTGGAGATGACGTCATTCCTACCTACGGCTTCTCTACTGAAGTTCCAGATGAGAAGAAGAAGACCTCCACTTGTCCTGCCAGGTTTGCAATACCACCACAGAGGGACATTCTACTTGGAGACTACGTCATGCCTACCAGCTGTTTCTCCACTGAAGATATCTATCCCTCCTCCTTCTGCTTGGCTTAACCCCATCGGGGGAATCCAGGTTTTACATTGGGACTGTGAAATTCATATACCTGTCATACCTATATTAGAAATAGAACACCTCCATTGCCTTAAAGGGCGTAAATCACTGTCATAGAGGGGTAGCCTATTTAGATGACGTCATGCCTTTCAGCTGTTTTTCCATTTAAGGTTTTTATTCCCCTCCCCTTATTCCTGGAGGCTAGCTCATAATTTGACCCTAAACACTATTATTACTATATTATGATTACTATCGCTTAATATTGACTCTAACACTATTATCACTAGAATATTATCACCATCACATGTGAAATCTATATACCTGTCAGACCCATATTAGAATCAGAACACCTCCATTTGCCTTAAAGAGCCTTAATTACTGTTATAGAGGTATATCCTATTTAGAAGACGTTATGCCTCTCAGCTGTTTTTCCATTTAAGGGTTTTATTCCCCTCTTCTTATTCCTGGAGGTTAGCTCATAATTCGACTCTAAGCACTATTATTACTATATCATTATTACCATCGCTCAATATTTGACCTTAAGCACTATTATTACTAGAATATTACCACCATCACATTCAATCCCACTTTCTTGGGCCTATGAGCAAGACTGTCATATTTTGTTTACACCTTACAGGCTTGGCTTGTGACTGGGTGATTAGTGTACTTTAGTGGATATACAGAGTTCAGCACATCCATGTTCTTTCGTATTTTCAGCAGTGGGAGGGAATAGGCATGCTTCTGCAGTTATGTGTTCGTGTCGGGTTCTTACAAGGGAATGCTTTATTGAGAGGATATGTTAGGTTAAGTATGAAAATATATATATGTCCATTACACTATTATGAATCCTTATCGGGCAATACGTGTAGACAATATTGTTGACGTCTTACTACATTCCCCATGATGATCATCCATTATAGGACCTGTCATGACCTCTTCTGTTTGGCCACTTACCCCTAGTACTGTCTATCTATGCCTTGCTATATAGGATGTGTTTATACCTCTTTAACATCACCACATACCTCCCCAGTCCTAACCGTTTACCTACTTGCCTTAACTTAATCTCCATCTGCCATAGGTTACTTTTACATGTGGAGTTTTATCACGGATACTTTATGTATCTCCCAACTTACATTCTGTGGAGACATAAGTGCATCCTATTCTAGAATGTAATCCAGCTACAAAATAGACACCTATTTGACTATGCAATTCAGCTACAAAATTGACGCCTATTATCTTTTCTATAAGATCCAACTACTGCGCATTCCACTATATGTCTATTTACGATGGATGTGTCCAGTCTGATAGTTAGACTAAGATAGACCATTACACATAGTCGGTCAAAAACACCTTTCAATGACAAGAACAATTCTCCAATTTCTGTATTGTACAGGAGGATTTTGGAGTTATTATGGGAGTGCTGTGCCAGGTTTCATCCACCAGAGGGTGCTCTTGGTCTTCTTTTAGACAAGCCCACAGCTCCTACAGATTAGAAAAACAATTAGATACAATATATACTAACTAAAACTAGACTCCTTATAGTATATATATATTTATAAATAATATTGTGTCTACAATTCAAGTTGAAACAAACACAAAAATTAAAAACTGTACATCTAACAACAATTAATAATATAATTATTAAATAATATATAAAAAAATATCATCATTCCTACTCTAATACCACCAGGCCTTGATAGGAGATAGATATCATTACATACATAGATATTAGCGAGTACACTAACCAGTGGGCAGTCTTTGACTGTCTGCTGTCCTCTCTTAACCTAACCCCGTCAGTGCTGTTTTTATGTTTTGTCATAATATTTATTTCCACATCGAGTGACATTATCCGGCGGTCTCCCCGGGTAGTGTCTTAGTCATGTTGGTTACGAGGGAACACTTTTGTGTCTACCACCTCAAACCTGAAGTTACTTTTATTTCTCTTTTTTCACTTTTCCATGTCCATTGCATGTACAGTATTACCACCGTACGTGTCATTGAGATATAGTCAGACACATAGATTGAGCGATCACTGTCACATCTACCTTTCTATATCTCAAGTTTGTTTTATTTCTCTTTTTTCAGTTTTCCATCTCCATCTCATGTAAAGTATCATTACCATACATGTCATTGGGATATAGCTATGTAATATATGTTTCTATATATTCAGGTAACACTCTTGTGTCCACCACCACTAATCCAAAGTTAATTTTGTTTTTCTTTGTTCTATTTCACATATCCATCTCATGTAAAGGATTACCATCGTGCATGACATTGGGATATAGTAACATATGTAGATGGGCTGTACACTGCCATTGTCACCTCTCTATATTTGAAGTTAATTTTTTTTCATTTTGTTCAGTTTTCCACATCCTTTTCATGTCAAGTATTATTACCATACATGTCATCCTGATATAACTGTGTGATATATGTTCCTATATATTGAGGTAACACTCTGGTGTCCACCACCGCTATCTAAAGTTATTTTTATTTCTTTTTGTTCTATTTTGCATGTCCATCTCATGTAAAGTATCACCACCTACATGACATTGGGACATAGTTATATTTATTTCAATATCTATCACGTATACCTACTGTGTAAATGCATAATATGCTTACATATGACTATAGGAAAATGATGTTTCTGAAAGGCCTGTACGAAGCATGTCACCACTCACGATATCCATGATGATCACCCTCTACCCGCTATGGTCCACATCGGCCACGGGTCCAATATAGTCCATTGACGTGGCAATTTTTGTATTGGTGCACAGTATCCCTACGTGCCTAATCCTAAGTCACAGACCCCCCAATTAGATTGTTATTATTATTATTTATTAGTGGAGGTTAACACCTTCCCTTCCCCTTACTCTAAACCTAACCATTCGGGCCTTATGCCTAATCCTAAATTCACATCCATCCATTTCACTCATATAGTCTTCATTTTCCCCACTATTGGCTTCCATTATTCACGCAGGAGCTTCTGGACTCCTGGAGTCCCTGAATGCAACCATTCACCGGCTCAAACCACCTTTTCTTCAAATTTCCGAGGGCCCCTGAATGCAACCATTTCCGGTCCAATTTTTTACAATTAGTTTATATCCAGTTTAATATAATTTTATTTTTTAGGTCTGCGCCCCCCTCTGGGGTCTAGACATTTTTCTAATCCCTTTCCCCTTGGGAAATTTTATTTCTTTACTTTTAATTCGTCCGGGATATCGCCAACTTTAGAGGTCACGGGGTGAAAGGTATATCCGCCCAACCCCCGCCTTCATCTCCCTCTTTCACTCTGGTCTTCATGCTGGAAGCACACCAATTAGCGCTCGTACAGGTACTTTCTCAAGATTGCTAGGCTGATGAAGGTTTTTTTGTAACCGAAACGTCCCGCCGTTAATTGCAACTGTAAATAAACAAATCCTTTTGATTAACATCATTTTCCGATCTTTTTTCGAATTTTTTTCGCAATCTAAGAATATTTACTGACGAGGAAACTTAACCCTAATGGATGAACATTGCTACCCATATCATTGGACTAAGGTCTTGAGCGAAAGAGCTGGTAAGAACCGTGTTTAATCTCTTTATACCAACCAACTGAACTTTATTCACGGAGAGCCACGAGATCCGTTAGGACTACAAAAATGGCGGCCATGAGGTCCGCAAAAACTACAAAAATGGCGGCGGCCGCGAGGCTGAATGTGCGCCATTTTACGCGCCAGTGGTCAGATGGGGCCTTGGAAGATCTTGTCCTTCACCGGACAATCCCGGAACCAGGTACGATTACCCAAATCTTGGGCACGAACCTGCGCTATGGCAAGCACCGAGGTCCTAACATCACTCCATACTGTGTAATGACGACCACTGCCATGAATACCTCCACCTGCCCGACAAGGTTTGCATCACCACCACAGAGGGACAACTTACCTGGAGATGACGTCATTCCTACCTACGGCTTCTCTACTGAAGTTCCAGATGAGAAGAAGAAGACCTCCACTTGTCCTGCCAGGTTTGCAATACCACCACAGAGGGACATTCTACTTGGAGACTACGTCATGCCTACCAGCTGTTTCTCCACTGAAGATATCTATCCCTCCTCCTTCTGCTTGGCTTAACCCCATCGGGGGAATCCAGGTTTTACATTGGGACTGTGAAATTCATATACCTGTCATACCTATATTAGAAATAGAACACCTCCATTGCCTTAAAGGGCGTAAATCACTGTCATAGAGGGGTAGCCTATTTAGATGACGTCATGCCTTTCAGCTGTTTTTCCATTTAAGGTTTTTATTCCCCTCCCCTTATTCCTGGAGGCTAGCTCATAATTTGACCCTAAACACTATTATTACTATATTATGATTACTATCGCTTAATATTGACTCTAACACTATTATCACTAGAATATTATCACCATCACATGTGAAATCTATATACCTGTCAGACCCATATTAGAATCAGAACACCTCCATTTGCCTTAAAGAGCCTTAATTACTGTTATAGAGGTATATCCTATTTAGAAGACGTTATGCCTCTCAGCTGTTTTTCCATTTAAGGGTTTTATTCCCCTCTTCTTATTCCTGGAGGTTAGCTCATAATTCGACTCTAAGCACTATTATTACTATATCATTATTACCATCGCTCAATATTTGACCTTAAGCACTATTATTACTAGAATATTACCACCATCACATTCAATCCCACTTTCTTGGGCCTATGAGCAAGACTGTCATATTTTGTTTACACCTTACAGGCTTGGCTTGTGACTGGGTGATTAGTGTACTTTAGTGGATATACAGAGTTCAGCACATCCATGTTCTTTCGTATTTTCAGCAGTGGGAGGGAATAGGCATGCTTCTGCAGTTATGTGTTCGTGTCGGGTTCTTACAAGGGAATGCTTTATTGAGAGGATATGTTAGGTTAAGTATGAAAATATATATATGTCCATTACACTATTATGAATCCTTATCGGGCAATACGTGTAGACAATATTGTTGACGTCTTACTACATTCCCCATGATGATCATCCATTATAGGACCTGTCATGACCTCTTCTGTTTGGCCACTTACCCCTAGTACTGTCTATCTATGCCTTGCTATATAGGATGTGTTTATACCTCTTTAACATCACCACATACCTCCCCAGTCCTAACCGTTTACCTACTTGCCTTAACTTAATCTCCATCTGCCATAGGTTACTTTTACATGTGGAGTTTTATCACGGATACTTTATGTATCTCCCAACTTACATTCTGTGGAGACATAAGTGCATCCTATTCTAGAATGTAATCCAGCTACAAAATAGACACCTATTTGACTATGCAATTCAGCTACAAAATTGACGCCTATTATCTTTTCTATAAGATCCAACTACTGCGCATTCCACTATATGTCTATTTACGATGGATGTGTCCAGTCTGATAGTTAGACTAAGATAGACCATTACACATAGTCGGTCAAAAACACCTTTCAATGACAAGAACAATTCTCCAATTTCTGTATTGTACAGGAGGATTTTGGAGTTATTATGGGAGTGCTGTGCCAGGTTTCATCCACCAGAGGGTGCTCTTGGTCTTCTTTTAGACAAGCCCACAGCTCCTACAGATTAGAAAAACAATTAGATACAATATATACTAACTAAAACTAGACTCCTTATAGTATATATATATTTATAAATAATATTGTGTCTACAATTCAAGTTGAAACAAACACAAAAATTAAAAACTGTACATCTAACAACAATTAATAATATAATTATTAAATAATATATAAAAAAATATCATCATTCCTACTCTAATACCACCAGGCCTTGATAGGAGATAGATATCATTACATACATAGATATTAGCGAGTACACTAACCAGTGGGCAGTCTTTGACTGTCTGCTGTCCTCTCTTAACCTAACCCTAACCCTAACCCTAACCCTAACCCTAACCCTAACCCTAACCCTAACCCTCTAACCCTAACCCTAACCCTAACCCTAACCCTAACCCTAACCCTAACCCTAACCCTAACCCTAACCCTAACCCTAAACCAGATTCTTTATAGTATATATATATTTATATACAACATTGTGTCTAAAATTCAATTGAAATAAACACGAAAACTATACATCCAACAAAAAGAGGCGATGTTTGGCCCTTTGGTTCTCAATTGAGAAAAAAACTTGAGTATAGTACTAACTACCAGCAGTAGATACATACTTAATACCAGAAGATATGTACATTTATTGTATATATTTACAAATACCATAAGAACAAAACAATTAATATAATATAATACCTATTAAATCATTATATAATAAATAACAATATCACAATTACCTTCTACTCTAATACCACCAGGCCTTGATAGGAGATAGATATCATTACATACATAGATATTAGCGAGTACACTAACCAGTGGGCAGTCTTTGACTGTCTGCTGTCCTCTCTTAACCTAACCCCGTCAGTGCTGTTTTTATGTTTTGTCATAATATTTATTTCCACATCGAGTGACATTATCCGGCGGTCTCCCCGGGTAGTGTCTTAGTCATGTTGGTTACGAGGGAACACTTTTGTGTCTACCACCTCAAACCTGAAGTTACTTTTATTTCTCTTTTTTCACTTTTCCATGTCCATTGCATGTACAGTATTACCACCGTACGTGTCATTGAGATATAGTCAGACACATAGATTGAGCGATCACTGTCACATCTACCTTTCTATATCTCAAGTTTGTTTTATTTCTCTTTTTTCAGTTTTCCATCTCCATCTCATGTAAAGTATCATTACCATACATGTCATTGGGATATAGCTATGTAATATATGTTTCTATATATTCAGGTAACACTCTTGTGTCCACCACCACTAATCCAAAGTTAATTTTGTTTTTCTTTGTTCTATTTCACATATCCATCTCATGTAAAGGATTACCATCGTGCATGACATTGGGATATAGTAACATATGTAGATGGGCTGTACACTGCCATTGTCACCTCTCTATATTTGAAGTTAATTTTTTTTCATTTTGTTCAGTTTTCCACATCCTTTTCATGTCAAGTATTATTACCATACATGTCATCGTGATATAACTGTGTGATATATGTTCCTATATATTGAGGTAACACTCTGGTGTCCACCACCGCTATCTAAAGTTATTTTTATTTCTTTTTGTTCTATTTTGCATGTCCATCTCATGTAAAGTATCACCACCTACATGACATTGGGACATAGTTATATATATTTATTTCAATATCTATCACGTATACCTACTGTGTAAATGCATAATATGCTTACATATGACTATAGGAAAATGATGTTTTTGAAAGGCCTGTACGAAGCATGTCACCACTCACGATATCCATGATGATCACCCTCTACCCGCTATGGTCCACATCGGCCACGGGTCCAATATAGTCCATTGACGTGGCAATTTTTGTATTGGTGCACAGTATCCCTACGTGCCTAATCCTAAGTCACAGACCCCCCAATTAGATTGTTATTATTATTATTTATTAGTGGAGGTTAACACCTTCCCTTCCCCTTACTCTAAACCTAACCATTCGGGCCTTATGCCTAATCCTAAATTCACATCCATCCATTTCACTCATATAGTCTTCATTTTCCCCACTATTGGCTTCCATTATTCACGCAGGAGCTTCTGGACTCCTGGAGTCCCTGAATGCAACCATTCACCGGCTCAAACCACCTTTTCTTCAAATTTCCGAGGGCCCCTGAATGCAACCATTTCCGGTCCAATTTTTTACAATTAGTTTATATCCAGTTTAATATAATTTTATTTTTTAGGTCTGCGCCCCCCTCTGGGGTCTAGACATTTTTCTAATCCCTTTCCCCTTGGGAAATTTTATTTCTTTACTTTTAATTCGTCCGGGATATCGCCAACTTTAGAGGTCACGGGGTGAAAGGTATATCCGCCCAACCCCCGCCTTCATCTCCCTCTTTCACTCTGGTCTTCATGCTGGAAGCACACCAATTAGCGCTCGTACAGGTACTTTCTCAAGATTGCTAGGCTGATGAAGGTTTTTTTGTAACCGAAACGTCCCGCCGTTAACTGCAACTATAAATAAACAAATCTATTTGATTAACATCATTTTCCAGTTTTTATCGAATTTTTTCAATACTCCCTAACGAACCAAGAAGTACTATTGAGAAGGAAACCTGTTACGTTATGGATGAACATTGCTACCCGTATCGCTGGACCAATGGCCCGTGCAATAGAGCTGGTAGGAACCGAAATAAATCCTTTTACTCCAACCGTGCTGAACTTTACGCGCCGAGGAGCCACGAGGTCCGCCATTTTTACCAAAATGGCGACGCCCATAGGGCCAGACGGGCGCCATTTTACGCGCCAGTTGTCGGATGGGGCCCTCTGGGGTTCTGCCCTTCACCGGAATGCTCCGGGGCCAGGTGTGACTGCCCAAGCCGTGGGCGTGGACCTGCGCTGTGGCTAGATCCCAGAGCCGAACGTCAACCTAGATCCAGGTATGATGACTATTATGACGAAGACCAACTATCACCGAGCAGTGAGGAGGAAGATTACCATTACCAAAATGAGGGGAGGGGCCGCGGTCGCCCAGTGTTTGCGACCAGTGGAGACGGGTCAGGCCACAGACCACATCCGGGCTCACGCACTGCTGGGCATCGGGCTCCGGTTGCGTGCCGCCCCGCACCTCCGAGACGAACCTCACCACCTCCCAGAGTGCAACCTTGCACCCCACCCCCTAGACCCAGACCACCCAGGACTCGTCCACCGACCACGCCGCCCCCCCAGACTCGTGGATACAGGGGAGCTGGACCAGTGACGTCACCGCCGCCCGACGACCCACCACCGAGAGACCAGAGTTTGGCCACGCCCTCATCTTACGGCATAGATGATCCAGATTTCGTGGCAAAGGCCAAAGCGATATGCAGATTGATCCGATCCATTCATCATATCTCCATCATCGGCGAGTCTTCGATTCTCAAGATAATTGACACGATCACTGCCAAACTGGCGTCCTCCATCAAGGCAGCGGCGTCAGACCCCAACGTCATGTCCATCAGAGATTCTGAGGCCGAACATTGGCTACGTGAGACGCTACTTGTCCTCAAACATCACCACAAAGCCTGCTTGGTTTAACCCCACGTAGGAATCCAGGTTTCATATTGGTAGTGTGAAATTTTATGCCTGTCATACGTATATCGGTAATATAACACCTCCATTGCCTTTAAGGCCTACGTTACTGCCATAGAGGGGTATCCTAGTTGGATGACGTCATGCCTTTTAACCTTTTTGTCCATTCAAGGTTTTTATCCCCCTCTCCTTACCCTTGAGTTTTAACTCTAATTAGACCCTAAACACTATTATACTATAATATTATCACCATCACACGTGAAATCTATATACCTGTCATATTTGTATTAGAACTATAATACCTCCATTGCCCTAAAGAGTATAATTACTGTTATGGAGGGCCATCCCATTTGGATTATGTCATGCCTCTTAGCTGTCTTTCTATTTTAGGGTTCCATTCCCCTCCTGGAAGTTAGTTCATAATTTCACTTTAAATCACCACTATCACTATACAATCGCCATCGTTATATTGACTTTAAGCAACATGACCACTAGAATGTTACTTCCATCACATTCAATCCCATCTTTTTTCTGGGCCTATGAGCAAGATTATCTTATTTTGTCTAGACCTCACAGGCTTGACGTGTGACTGGGTGTACAGTGTACTTTGTGGACATACAGAGTTTAGCACATACATTTCCATCGTATTTTCAGCAGTGGGAGGGAATTAGTATGCTTTTGCAGTTATGGGCTCGTGGTGGGTTCTCACAAGGGAATGCTTTATTGAGAGGATATGATTGGTTTAGTATGAAAATACATATATGTCCATTACACTATTATGAATCCCTATCGGGCAATACGTGGAGACAATATTGTTGACATCTTGCCACATTCCCCGTGATGATCGTCCATTTTGAGACCTGTCATGACCTCTTCTGTCGGGCCGCCTACCCCTAGTACTGTCTATCTATGCCTTGTTATATATGATGTGTTTATACCTCCTTAACATCACCACACACTCCCCTAACCCTAACCATTCACCTGTTTGCTGGAACTCAATTCTTATCTGCCATAGGTTTCCTTTACATGTGGAGACTCTATTCATCTCCCAATTTATATTCTGTGGAGAAATGGGTCGAGCTCATTCTAGAATGTAACTTAGCTACAACATAGTACCTATCTTACAATGCAATTCAATCACAAAATAACGCCCATTATCTTGTCTGTGGGATCCAACCACTGCACATTCCACTATATTCCCATCCACTACGAATGTAGGTAACCTGTTATTTAGATTCAGACAGACCATGACACACAGTCAGTCAAACACACTTCTCAGTGATGATAATAACTCTCCAATCTTTATATCAGACAGGCGGATCTTTTAGTTGTTGTAGGAGTGCTCCGCCAGGGGATATCCACCAGAGGGTGCTCTTGGTCTTCTCCTGGACAAGTCCACATCTCCTACAGTCCAAAACAACAACCATAGACAATATATACCAACTAAAACCAGATTCTTTATAGTATATATATATTTATATACAACATTGTGTCTAAAATTCAATTGAAATAAACACGAAAACTATACATCCAACAAAAAGAGGCGATGTTTGGCCCTTTGGTTCTCAATTGAGAAAAAAACTTGAGTATAGTACTAACTACCAGCAGTAGATACATACTTAATACCAGAAGATATGTACATTTATTGTATATATTTACAAATACCATAAGAACAAAACAATTAATATAATATAATACCTATTAAATCATTATATAATAAATAACAATATCACAATTACCTTCTACTCTAATACCACCAGGCCTTGATAGGAGATAGATATCATTACATACATAGATATTAGCGAGTACACTAACCAGTGGGCAGTCTTTGACTGTCTGCTGTCCTCTCTTAACCTAACCCCGTCAGTGCTGTTTTTATGTTTTGTCATAATATTTATTTCCACATCGAGTGACATTATCCGGCGGTCTCCCCGGGTAGTGTCTTAGTCATGTTGGTTACGAGGGAACACTTTTGTGTCTACCACCTCAAACCTGAAGTTACTTTTATTTCTCTTTTTTCACTTTTCCATGTCCATTGCATGTACAGTATTACCACCGTACGTGTCATTGAGATATAGTCAGACACATAGATTGAGCGATCACTGTCACATCTACCTTTCTATATCTCAAGTTTGTTTTATTTCTCTTTTTTCAGTTTTCCATCTCCATCTCATGTAAAGTATCATTACCATACATGTCATTGGGATATAGCTATGTAATATATGTTTCTATATATTCAGGTAACACTCTTGTGTCCACCACCACTAATCCAAAGTTAATTTTGTTTTTCTTTGTTCTATTTCACATATCCATCTCATGTAAAGGATTACCATCGTGCATGACATTGGGATATAGTAACATATGTAGATGGGCTGTACACTGCCATTGTCACCTCTCTATATTTGAAGTTAATTTTTTTTCATTTTGTTCAGTTTTCCACATCCTTTTCATGTCAAGTATTATTACCATACATGTCATCGTGATATAACTGTGTGATATATGTTCCTATATATTGAGGTAACACTCTGGTGTCCACCACCGCTATCTAAAGTTATTTTTATTTCTTTTTGTTCTATTTTGCATGTCCATCTCATGTAAAGTATCACCACCTACATGACATTGGGACATAGTTATATATATTTATTTCAATATCTATCACGTATACCTACTGTGTAAATGCATAATATGCTTACATATGACTATAGGAAAATGATGTTTTTGAAAGGCCTGTACGAAGCATGTCACCACTCACGATATCCATGATGATCACCCTCTACCCGCTATGGTCCACATCGGCCACGGGTCCAATATAGTCCATTGACGTGGCAATTTTTGTATTGGTGCACAGTATCCCTACGTGCCTAATCCTAAGTCACAGACCCCCCAATTAGATTGTTATTATTATTATTTATTAGTGGAGGTTAACACCTTCCCTTCCCCTTACTCTAAACCTAACCATTCGGGCCTTATGCCTAATCCTAAATTCACATCCATCCATTTCACTCATATAGTCTTCATTTTCCCCACTATTGGCTTCCATTATTCACGCAGGAGCTTCTGGACTCCTGGAGTCCCTGAATGCAACCATTCACCGGCTCAAACCACCTTTTCTTCAAATTTCCGAGGGCCCCTGAATGCAACCATTTCCGGTCCAATTTTTTACAATTAGTTTATATCCAGTTTAATATAATTTTATTTTTTAGGTCTGCGCCCCCCTCTGGGGTCTAGACATTTTTCTAATCCCTTTCCCCTTGGGAAATTTTATTTCTTTACTTTTAATTCGTCCGGGATATCGCCAACTTTAGAGGTCACGGGGTGAAAGGTATATCCGCCCAACCCCCGCCTTCATCTCCCTCTTTCACTCTGGTCTTCATGCTGGAAGCACACCAATTAGCGCTCGTACAGGTACTTTCTCAAGATTGCTAGGCTGATGAAGGTTTTTTTGTAACCGAAACGTCCCGCCGTTAACTGCAACTATAAATAAACAAATCTATTTGATTAACATCATTTTCCAGTTTTTATCGAATTTTTTCAATACTCCCTAACGAACCAAGAAGTACTATTGAGAAGGAAACCTGTTACGTTATGGATGAACATTGCTACCCGTATCGCTGGACCAATGGCCCGTGCAATAGAGCTGGTAGGAACCGAAATAAATCCTTTTACTCCAACCGTGCTGAACTTTACGCGCCGAGGAGCCACGAGGTCCGCCATTTTTACCAAAATGGCGACGCCCATAGGGCCAGACGGGCGCCATTTTACGCGCCAGTTGTCGGATGGGGCCCTCTGGGGTTCTGCCCTTCACCGGAATGCTCCGGGGCCAGGTGTGACTGCCCAAGCCGTGGGCGTGGACCTGCGCTGTGGCTAGATCCCAGAGCCGAACGTCAACCTAGATCCAGGTATGATGACTATTATGACGAAGACCAACTATCACCGAGCAGTGAGGAGGAAGATTACCATTACCAAAATGAGGGGAGGGGCCGCGGTCGCCCAGTGTTTGCGACCAGTGGAGACGGGTCAGGCCACAGACCACATCCGGGCTCACGCACTGCTGGGCATCGGGCTCCGGTTGCGTGCCGCCCCGCACCTCCGAGACGAACCTCACCACCTCCCAGAGTGCAACCTTGCACCCCACCCCCTAGACCCAGACCACCCAGGACTCGTCCACCGACCACGCCGCCCCCCCAGACTCGTGGATACAGGGGAGCTGGACCAGTGACGTCACCGCCGCCCGACGACCCACCACCGAGAGACCAGAGTTTGGCCACGCCCTCATCTTACGGCATAGATGATCCAGATTTCGTGGCAAAGGCCAAAGCGATATGCAGATTGATCCGATCCATTCATCATATCTCCATCATCGGCGAGTCTTCGATTCTCAAGATAATTGACACGATCACTGCCAAACTGGCGTCCTCCATCAAGGCAGCGGCGTCAGACCCCAACGTCATGTCCATCAGAGATTCTGAGGCCGAACATTGGCTACGTGAGACGCTACTTGTCCTCAAACATCACCACAAAGCCTGCTTGGTTTAACCCCACGTAGGAATCCAGGTTTCATATTGGTAGTGTGAAATTTTATGCCTGTCATACGTATATCGGTAATATAACACCTCCATTGCCTTTAAGGCCTACGTTACTGCCATAGAGGGGTATCCTAGTTGGATGACGTCATGCCTTTTAACCTTTTTGTCCATTCAAGGTTTTTATCCCCCTCTCCTTACCCTTGAGTTTTAACTCTAATTAGACCCTAAACACTATTATACTATAATATTATCACCATCACACGTGAAATCTATATACCTGTCATATTTGTATTAGAACTATAATACCTCCATTGCCCTAAAGAGTATAATTACTGTTATGGAGGGCCATCCCATTTGGATTATGTCATGCCTCTTAGCTGTCTTTCTATTTTAGGGTTCCATTCCCCTCCTGGAAGTTAGTTCATAATTTCACTTTAAATCACCACTATCACTATACAATCGCCATCGTTATATTGACTTTAAGCAACATGACCACTAGAATGTTACTTCCATCACATTCAATCCCATCTTTTTTCTGGGCCTATGAGCAAGATTATCTTATTTTGTCTAGACCTCACAGGCTTGACGTGTGACTGGGTGTACAGTGTACTTTGTGGACATACAGAGTTTAGCACATACATTTCCATCGTATTTTCAGCAGTGGGAGGGAATTAGTATGCTTTTGCAGTTATGGGCTCGTGGTGGGTTCTCACAAGGGAATGCTTTATTGAGAGGATATGATTGGTTTAGTATGAAAATACATATATGTCCATTACACTATTATGAATCCCTATCGGGCAATACGTGGAGACAATATTGTTGACATCTTGCCACATTCCCCGTGATGATCGTCCATTTTGAGACCTGTCATGACCTCTTCTGTCGGGCCGCCTACCCCTAGTACTGTCTATCTATGCCTTGTTATATATGATGTGTTTATACCTCCTTAACATCACCACACACTCCCCTAACCCTAACCATTCACCTGTTTGCTGGAACTCAATTCTTATCTGCCATAGGTTTCCTTTACATGTGGAGACTCTATTCATCTCCCAATTTATATTCTGTGGAGAAATGGGTCGAGCTCATTCTAGAATGTAACTTAGCTACAACATAGTACCTATCTTACAATGCAATTCAATCACAAAATAACGCCCATTATCTTGTCTGTGGGATCCAACCACTGCACATTCCACTATATTCCCATCCACTACGAATGTAGGTAACCTGTTATTTAGATTCAGACAGACCATGACACACAGTCAGTCAAACACACTTCTCAGTGATGATAATAACTCTCCAATCTTTATATCAGACAGGCGGATCTTTTAGTTGTTGTAGGAGTGCTCCGCCAGGGGATATCCACCAGAGGGTGCTCTTGGTCTTCTCCTGGACAAGTCCACATCTCCTACAGTCCAAAACAACAACCATAGACAATATATACCAACTAAAACCAGATTCTTTATAGTATATATATATTTATATACAACATTGTGTCTAAAATTCAATTGAAATAAACACGAAAACTATACATCCAACAAAAAGAGGCGATGTTTGGCCCTTTGGTTCTCAATTGAGAAAAAAACTTGAGTATAGTACTAACTACCAGCAGTAGATACATACTTAATACCAGAAGATATGTACATTTATTGTATATATTTACAAATACCATAAGAACAAAACAATTAATATAATATAATACCTATTAAATCATTATATAATAAATAACAATATCACAATTACCTTCTACTCTAATACCACCAGGCCTTGATAGGAGATAGATATCATTACATACATAGATATTAGCGAGTACACTAACCAGTGGGCAGTCTTTGACTGTCTGCTGTCCTCTCTTAACCTAACCCCGTCAGTGCTGTTTTTATGTTTTGTCATAATATTTATTTCCACATCGAGTGACATTATCCGGCGGTCTCCCCGGGTAGTGTCTTAGTCATGTTGGTTACGAGGGAACACTTTTGTGTCTACCACCTCAAACCTGAAGTTACTTTTATTTCTCTTTTTTCACTTTTCCATGTCCATTGCATGTACAGTATTACCACCGTACGTGTCATTGAGATATAGTCAGACACATAGATTGAGCGATCACTGTCACATCTACCTTTCTATATCTCAAGTTTGTTTTATTTCTCTTTTTTCAGTTTTCCATCTCCATCTCATGTAAAGTATCATTACCATACATGTCATTGGGATATAGCTATGTAATATATGTTTCTATATATTCAGGTAACACTCTTGTGTCCACCACCACTAATCCAAAGTTAATTTTGTTTTTCTTTGTTCTATTTCACATATCCATCTCATGTAAAGGATTACCATCGTGCATGACATTGGGATATAGTAACATATGTAGATGGGCTGTACACTGCCATTGTCACCTCTCTATATTTGAAGTTAATTTTTTTTCATTTTGTTCAGTTTTCCACATCCTTTTCATGTCAAGTATTATTACCATACATGTCATCGTGATATAACTGTGTGATATATGTTCCTATATATTGAGGTAACACTCTGGTGTCCACCACCGCTATCTAAAGTTATTTTTATTTCTTTTTGTTCTATTTTGCATGTCCATCTCATGTAAAGTATCACCACCTACATGACATTGGGACATAGTTATATATATTTATTTCAATATCTATCACGTATACCTACTGTGTAAATGCATAATATGCTTACATATGACTATAGGAAAATGATGTTTTTGAAAGGCCTGTACGAAGCATGTCACCACTCACGATATCCATGATGATCACCCTCTACCCGCTATGGTCCACATCGGCCACGGGTCCAATATAGTCCATTGACGTGGCAATTTTTGTATTGGTGCACAGTATCCCTACGTGCCTAATCCTAAGTCACAGACCCCCCAATTAGATTGTTATTATTATTATTTATTAGTGGAGGTTAACACCTTCCCTTCCCCTTACTCTAAACCTAACCATTCGGGCCTTATGCCTAATCCTAAATTCACATCCATCCATTTCACTCATATAGTCTTCATTTTCCCCACTATTGGCTTCCATTATTCACGCAGGAGCTTCTGGACTCCTGGAGTCCCTGAATGCAACCATTCACCGGCTCAAACCACCTTTTCTTCAAATTTCCGAGGGCCCCTGAATGCAACCATTTCCGGTCCAATTTTTTACAATTAGTTTATATCCAGTTTAATATAATTTTATTTTTTAGGTCTGCGCCCCCCTCTGGGGTCTAGACATTTTTCTAATCCCTTTCCCCTTGGGAAATTTTATTTCTTTACTTTTAATTCGTCCGGGATATCGCCAACTTTAGAGGTCACGGGGTGAAAGGTATATCCGCCCAACCCCCGCCTTCATCTCCCTCTTTCACTCTGGTCTTCATGCTGGAAGCACACCAATTAGCGCTCGTACAGGTACTTTCTCAAGATTGCTAGGCTGATGAAGGTTTTTTTGTAACCGAAACGTCCCGCCGTTAACTGCAACTATAAATAAACAAATCTATTTGATTAACATCATTTTCCAGTTTTTATCGAATTTTTTCAATACTCCCTAACGAACCAAGAAGTACTATTGAGAAGGAAACCTGTTACGTTATGGATGAACATTGCTACCCGTATCGCTGGACCAATGGCCCGTGCAATAGAGCTGGTAGGAACCGAAATAAATCCTTTTACTCCAACCGTGCTGAACTTTACGCGCCGAGGAGCCACGAGGTCCGCCATTTTTACCAAAATGGCGACGCCCATAGGGCCAGACGGGCGCCATTTTACGCGCCAGTTGTCGGATGGGGCCCTCTGGGGTTCTGCCCTTCACCGGAATGCTCCGGGGCCAGGTGTGACTGCCCAAGCCGTGGGCGTGGACCTGCGCTGTGGCTAGATCCCAGAGCCGAACGTCAACCTAGATCCAGGTATGATGACTATTATGACGAAGACCAACTATCACCGAGCAGTGAGGAGGAAGATTACCATTACCAAAATGAGGGGAGGGGCCGCGGTCGCCCAGTGTTTGCGACCAGTGGAGACGGGTCAGGCCACAGACCACATCCGGGCTCACGCACTGCTGGGCATCGGGCTCCGGTTGCGTGCCGCCCCGCACCTCCGAGACGAACCTCACCACCTCCCAGAGTGCAACCTTGCACCCCACCCCCTAGACCCAGACCACCCAGGACTCGTCCACCGACCACGCCGCCCCCCCAGACTCGTGGATACAGGGGAGCTGGACCAGTGACGTCACCGCCGCCCGACGACCCACCACCGAGAGACCAGAGTTTGGCCACGCCCTCATCTTACGGCATAGATGATCCAGATTTCGTGGCAAAGGCCAAAGCGATATGCAGATTGATCCGATCCATTCATCATATCTCCATCATCGGCGAGTCTTCGATTCTCAAGATAATTGACACGATCACTGCCAAACTGGCGTCCTCCATCAAGGCAGCGGCGTCAGACCCCAACGTCATGTCCATCAGAGATTCTGAGGCCGAACATTGGCTACGTGAGACGCTACTTGTCCTCAAACATCACCACAAAGCCTGCTTGGTTTAACCCCACGTAGGAATCCAGGTTTCATATTGGTAGTGTGAAATTTTATGCCTGTCATACGTATATCGGTAATATAACACCTCCATTGCCTTTAAGGCCTACGTTACTGCCATAGAGGGGTATCCTAGTTGGATGACGTCATGCCTTTTAACCTTTTTGTCCATTCAAGGTTTTTATCCCCCTCTCCTTACCCTTGAGTTTTAACTCTAATTAGACCCTAAACACTATTATACTATAATATTATCACCATCACACGTGAAATCTATATACCTGTCATATTTGTATTAGAACTATAATACCTCCATTGCCCTAAAGAGTATAATTACTGTTATGGAGGGCCATCCCATTTGGATTATGTCATGCCTCTTAGCTGTCTTTCTATTTTAGGGTTCCATTCCCCTCCTGGAAGTTAGTTCATAATTTCACTTTAAATCACCACTATCACTATACAATCGCCATCGTTATATTGACTTTAAGCAACATGACCACTAGAATGTTACTTCCATCACATTCAATCCCATCTTTTTTCTGGGCCTATGAGCAAGATTATCTTATTTTGTCTAGACCTCACAGGCTTGACGTGTGACTGGGTGTACAGTGTACTTTGTGGACATACAGAGTTTAGCACATACATTTCCATCGTATTTTCAGCAGTGGGAGGGAATTAGTATGCTTTTGCAGTTATGGGCTCGTGGTGGGTTCTCACAAGGGAATGCTTTATTGAGAGGATATGATTGGTTTAGTATGAAAATACATATATGTCCATTACACTATTATGAATCCCTATCGGGCAATACGTGGAGACAATATTGTTGACATCTTGCCACATTCCCCGTGATGATCGTCCATTTTGAGACCTGTCATGACCTCTTCTGTCGGGCCGCCTACCCCTAGTACTGTCTATCTATGCCTTGTTATATATGATGTGTTTATACCTCCTTAACATCACCACACACTCCCCTAACCCTAACCATTCACCTGTTTGCTGGAACTCAATTCTTATCTGCCATAGGTTTCCTTTACATGTGGAGACTCTATTCATCTCCCAATTTATATTCTGTGGAGAAATGGGTCGAGCTCATTCTAGAATGTAACTTAGCTACAACATAGTACCTATCTTACAATGCAATTCAATCACAAAATAACGCCCATTATCTTGTCTGTGGGATCCAACCACTGCACATTCCACTATATTCCCATCCACTACGAATGTAGGTAACCTGTTATTTAGATTCAGACAGACCATGACACACAGTCAGTCAAACACACTTCTCAGTGATGATAATAACTCTCCAATCTTTATATCAGACAGGCGGATCTTTTAGTTGTTGTAGGAGTGCTCCGCCAGGGGATATCCACCAGAGGGTGCTCTTGGTCTTCTCCTGGACAAGTCCACATCTCCTACAGTCCAAAACAACAACCATAGACAATATATACCAACTAAAACCAGATTCTTTATAGTATATATATATTTATATACAACATTGTGTCTAAAATTCAATTGAAATAAACACGAAAACTATACATCCAACAAAAAGAGGCGATGTTTGGCCCTTTGGTTCTCAATTGAGAAAAAAACTTGAGTATAGTACTAACTACCAGCAGTAGATACATACTTAATACCAGAAGATATGTACATTTATTGTATATATTTACAAATACCATAAGAACAAAACAATTAATATAATATAATACCTATTAAATCATTATATAATAAATAACAATATCACAATTACCTTCTACTCTAATACCACCAGGCCTTGATAGGAGATAGATATCATTACATACATAGATATTAGCGAGTACACTAACCAGTGGGCAGTCTTTGACTGTCTGCTGTCCTCTCTTAACCTAACCCCGTCAGTGCTGTTTTTATGTTTTGTCATAATATTTATTTCCACATCGAGTGACATTATCCGGCGGTCTCCCCGGGTAGTGTCTTAGTCATGTTGGTTACGAGGGAACACTTTTGTGTCTACCACCTCAAACCTGAAGTTACTTTTATTTCTCTTTTTTCACTTTTCCATGTCCATTGCATGTACAGTATTACCACCGTACGTGTCATTGAGATATAGTCAGACACATAGATTGAGCGATCACTGTCACATCTACCTTTCTATATCTCAAGTTTGTTTTATTTCTCTTTTTTCAGTTTTCCATCTCCATCTCATGTAAAGTATCATTACCATACATGTCATTGGGATATAGCTATGTAATATATGTTTCTATATATTCAGGTAACACTCTTGTGTCCACCACCACTAATCCAAAGTTAATTTTGTTTTTCTTTGTTCTATTTCACATATCCATCTCATGTAAAGGATTACCATCGTGCATGACATTGGGATATAGTAACATATGTAGATGGGCTGTACACTGCCATTGTCACCTCTCTATATTTGAAGTTAATTTTTTTTCATTTTGTTCAGTTTTCCACATCCTTTTCATGTCAAGTATTATTACCATACATGTCATCGTGATATAACTGTGTGATATATGTTCCTATATATTGAGGTAACACTCTGGTGTCCACCACCGCTATCTAAAGTTATTTTTATTTCTTTTTGTTCTATTTTGCATGTCCATCTCATGTAAAGTATCACCACCTACATGACATTGGGACATAGTTATATATATTTATTTCAATATCTATCACGTATACCTACTGTGTAAATGCATAATATGCTTACATATGACTATAGGAAAATGATGTTTTTGAAAGGCCTGTACGAAGCATGTCACCACTCACGATATCCATGATGATCACCCTCTACCCGCTATGGTCCACATCGGCCACGGGTCCAATATAGTCCATTGACGTGGCAATTTTTGTATTGGTGCACAGTATCCCTACGTGCCTAATCCTAAGTCACAGACCCCCCAATTAGATTGTTATTATTATTATTTATTAGTGGAGGTTAACACCTTCCCTTCCCCTTACTCTAAACCTAACCATTCGGGCCTTATGCCTAATCCTAAATTCACATCCATCCATTTCACTCATATAGTCTTCATTTTCCCCACTATTGGCTTCCATTATTCACGCAGGAGCTTCTGGACTCCTGGAGTCCCTGAATGCAACCATTCACCGGCTCAAACCACCTTTTCTTCAAATTTCCGAGGGCCCCTGAATGCAACCATTTCCGGTCCAATTTTTTACAATTAGTTTATATCCAGTTTAATATAATTTTATTTTTTAGGTCTGCGCCCCCCTCTGGGGTCTAGACATTTTTCTAATCCCTTTCCCCTTGGGAAATTTTATTTCTTTACTTTTAATTCGTCCGGGATATCGCCAACTTTAGAGGTCACGGGGTGAAAGGTATATCCGCCCAACCCCCGCCTTCATCTCCCTCTTTCACTCTGGTCTTCATGCTGGAAGCACACCAATTAGCGCTCGTACAGGTACTTTCTCAAGATTGCTAGGCTGATGAAGGTTTTTTTGTAACCGAAACGTCCCGCCGTTAACTGCAACTATAAATAAACAAATCTATTTGATTAACATCATTTTCCAGTTTTTATCGAATTTTTTCAATACTCCCTAACGAACCAAGAAGTACTATTGAGAAGGAAACCTGTTACGTTATGGATGAACATTGCTACCCGTATCGCTGGACCAATGGCCCGTGCAATAGAGCTGGTAGGAACCGAAATAAATCCTTTTACTCCAACCGTGCTGAACTTTACGCGCCGAGGAGCCACGAGGTCCGCCATTTTTACCAAAATGGCGACGCCCATAGGGCCAGACGGGCGCCATTTTACGCGCCAGTTGTCGGATGGGGCCCTCTGGGGTTCTGCCCTTCACCGGAATGCTCCGGGGCCAGGTGTGACTGCCCAAGCCGTGGGCGTGGACCTGCGCTGTGGCTAGATCCCAGAGCCGAACGTCAACCTAGATCCAGGTATGATGACTATTATGACGAAGACCAACTATCACCGAGCAGTGAGGAGGAAGATTACCATTACCAAAATGAGGGGAGGGGCCGCGGTCGCCCAGTGTTTGCGACCAGTGGAGACGGGTCAGGCCACAGACCACATCCGGGCTCACGCACTGCTGGGCATCGGGCTCCGGTTGCGTGCCGCCCCGCACCTCCGAGACGAACCTCACCACCTCCCAGAGTGCAACCTTGCACCCCACCCCCTAGACCCAGACCACCCAGGACTCGTCCACCGACCACGCCGCCCCCCCAGACTCGTGGATACAGGGGAGCTGGACCAGTGACGTCACCGCCGCCCGACGACCCACCACCGAGAGACCAGAGTTTGGCCACGCCCTCATCTTACGGCATAGATGATCCAGATTTCGTGGCAAAGGCCAAAGCGATATGCAGATTGATCCGATCCATTCATCATATCTCCATCATCGGCGAGTCTTCGATTCTCAAGATAATTGACACGATCACTGCCAAACTGGCGTCCTCCATCAAGGCAGCGGCGTCAGACCCCAACGTCATGTCCATCAGAGATTCTGAGGCCGAACATTGGCTACGTGAGACGCTACTTGTCCTCAAACATCACCACAAAGCCTGCTTGGTTTAACCCCACGTAGGAATCCAGGTTTCATATTGGTAGTGTGAAATTTTATGCCTGTCATACGTATATCGGTAATATAACACCTCCATTGCCTTTAAGGCCTACGTTACTGCCATAGAGGGGTATCCTAGTTGGATGACGTCATGCCTTTTAACCTTTTTGTCCATTCAAGGTTTTTATCCCCCTCTCCTTACCCTTGAGTTTTAACTCTAATTAGACCCTAAACACTATTATACTATAATATTATCACCATCACACGTGAAATCTATATACCTGTCATATTTGTATTAGAACTATAATACCTCCATTGCCCTAAAGAGTATAATTACTGTTATGGAGGGCCATCCCATTTGGATTATGTCATGCCTCTTAGCTGTCTTTCTATTTTAGGGTTCCATTCCCCTCCTGGAAGTTAGTTCATAATTTCACTTTAAATCACCACTATCACTATACAATCGCCATCGTTATATTGACTTTAAGCAACATGACCACTAGAATGTTACTTCCATCACATTCAATCCCATCTTTTTTCTGGGCCTATGAGCAAGATTATCTTATTTTGTCTAGACCTCACAGGCTTGACGTGTGACTGGGTGTACAGTGTACTTTGTGGACATACAGAGTTTAGCACATACATTTCCATCGTATTTTCAGCAGTGGGAGGGAATTAGTATGCTTTTGCAGTTATGGGCTCGTGGTGGGTTCTCACAAGGGAATGCTTTATTGAGAGGATATGATTGGTTTAGTATGAAAATACATATATGTCCATTACACTATTATGAATCCCTATCGGGCAATACGTGGAGACAATATTGTTGACATCTTGCCACATTCCCCGTGATGATCGTCCATTTTGAGACCTGTCATGACCTCTTCTGTCGGGCCGCCTACCCCTAGTACTGTCTATCTATGCCTTGTTATATATGATGTGTTTATACCTCCTTAACATCACCACACACTCCCCTAACCCTAACCATTCACCTGTTTGCTGGAACTCAATTCTTATCTGCCATAGGTTTCCTTTACATGTGGAGACTCTATTCATCTCCCAATTTATATTCTGTGGAGAAATGGGTCGAGCTCATTCTAGAATGTAACTTAGCTACAACATAGTACCTATCTTACAATGCAATTCAATCACAAAATAACGCCCATTATCTTGTCTGTGGGATCCAACCACTGCACATTCCACTATATTCCCATCCACTACGAATGTAGGTAACCTGTTATTTAGATTCAGACAGACCATGACACACAGTCAGTCAAACACACTTCTCAGTGATGATAATAACTCTCCAATCTTTATATCAGACAGGCGGATCTTTTAGTTGTTGTAGGAGTGCTCCGCCAGGGGATATCCACCAGAGGGTGCTCTTGGTCTTCTCCTGGACAAGTCCACATCTCCTACAGTCCAAAACAACAACCATAGACAATATATACCAACTAAAACCAGATTCTTTATAGTATATATATATTTATATACAACATTGTGTCTAAAATTCAATTGAAATAAACACGAAAACTATACATCCAACAAAAAGAGGCGATGTTTGGCCCTTTGGTTCTCAATTGAGAAAAAAACTTGAGTATAGTACTAACTACCAGCAGTAGATACATACTTAATACCAGAAGATATGTACATTTATTGTATATATTTACAAATACCATAAGAACAAAACAATTAATATAATATAATACCTATTAAATCATTATATAATAAATAACAATATCACAATTACCTTCTACTCTAATACCACCAGGCCTTGATAGGAGATAGATATCATTACATACATAGATATTAGCGAGTACACTAACCAGTGGGCAGTCTTTGACTGTCTGCTGTCCTCTCTTAACCTAACCCCGTCAGTGCTGTTTTTATGTTTTGTCATAATATTTATTTCCACATCGAGTGACATTATCCGGCGGTCTCCCCGGGTAGTGTCTTAGTCATGTTGGTTACGAGGGAACACTTTTGTGTCTACCACCTCAAACCTGAAGTTACTTTTATTTCTCTTTTTTCACTTTTCCATGTCCATTGCATGTACAGTATTACCACCGTACGTGTCATTGAGATATAGTCAGACACATAGATTGAGCGATCACTGTCACATCTACCTTTCTATATCTCAAGTTTGTTTTATTTCTCTTTTTTCAGTTTTCCATCTCCATCTCATGTAAAGTATCATTACCATACATGTCATTGGGATATAGCTATGTAATATATGTTTCTATATATTCAGGTAACACTCTTGTGTCCACCACCACTAATCCAAAGTTAATTTTGTTTTTCTTTGTTCTATTTCACATATCCATCTCATGTAAAGGATTACCATCGTGCATGACATTGGGATATAGTAACATATGTAGATGGGCTGTACACTGCCATTGTCACCTCTCTATATTTGAAGTTAATTTTTTTTCATTTTGTTCAGTTTTCCACATCCTTTTCATGTCAAGTATTATTACCATACATGTCATCGTGATATAACTGTGTGATATATGTTCCTATATATTGAGGTAACACTCTGGTGTCCACCACCGCTATCTAAAGTTATTTTTATTTCTTTTTGTTCTATTTTGCATGTCCATCTCATGTAAAGTATCACCACCTACATGACATTGGGACATAGTTATATATATTTATTTCAATATCTATCACGTATACCTACTGTGTAAATGCATAATATGCTTACATATGACTATAGGAAAATGATGTTTTTGAAAGGCCTGTACGAAGCATGTCACCACTCACGATATCCATGATGATCACCCTCTACCCGCTATGGTCCACATCGGCCACGGGTCCAATATAGTCCATTGACGTGGCAATTTTTGTATTGGTGCACAGTATCCCTACGTGCCTAATCCTAAGTCACAGACCCCCCAATTAGATTGTTATTATTATTATTTATTAGTGGAGGTTAACACCTTCCCTTCCCCTTACTCTAAACCTAACCATTCGGGCCTTATGCCTAATCCTAAATTCACATCCATCCATTTCACTCATATAGTCTTCATTTTCCCCACTATTGGCTTCCATTATTCACGCAGGAGCTTCTGGACTCCTGGAGTCCCTGAATGCAACCATTCACCGGCTCAAACCACCTTTTCTTCAAATTTCCGAGGGCCCCTGAATGCAACCATTTCCGGTCCAATTTTTTACAATTAGTTTATATCCAGTTTAATATAATTTTATTTTTTAGGTCTGCGCCCCCCTCTGGGGTCTAGACATTTTTCTAATCCCTTTCCCCTTGGGAAATTTTATTTCTTTACTTTTAATTCGTCCGGGATATCGCCAACTTTAGAGGTCACGGGGTGAAAGGTATATCCGCCCAACCCCCGCCTTCATCTCCCTCTTTCACTCTGGTCTTCATGCTGGAAGCACACCAATTAGCGCTCGTACAGGTACTTTCTCAAGATTGCTAGGCTGATGAAGGTTTTTTTGTAACCGAAACGTCCCGCCGTTAACTGCAACTATAAATAAACAAATCTATTTGATTAACATCATTTTCCAGTTTTTATCGAATTTTTTCAATACTCCCTAACGAACCAAGAAGTACTATTGAGAAGGAAACCTGTTACGTTATGGATGAACATTGCTACCCGTATCGCTGGACCAATGGCCCGTGCAATAGAGCTGGTAGGAACCGAAATAAATCCTTTTACTCCAACCGTGCTGGGCTTTGCGCGCCGAGGGGCCACGGGGTCCGCCATTTTTGCCAGGGTGGCGGCGCCCGTGGGGCCGGACGGGCGCCATTTTGCGCGCCGGTTGTCGGATGGGGCCCTCTGGGGTTCTGCCCTTCGCCGGAGTGCTCCGGGGCCGGGTGTGACTGCCCAAGCCGTGGGCGTGGACCTGCGCTGTGGCTAGATCCCAGAGCCGAACGTCAACCTAGATCCAGGTATGATGACTATTATGACGAAGACCAACTATCACCGAGCAGTGAGGAGGAAGATTACCATTACCAAAATGAGGGGAGGGGCCGCGGTCGCCCAGTGTTTGCGACCAGTGGAGACGGGTCAGGCCACAGACCACATCCGGGCTCACGCACTGCTGGGCATCGGGCTCCGGTTGCGTGCCGCCTCGCACCTCCGAGACGAACCTCACCACCTCCCAGAGTGCAACCTTGCACCCCACCCCCTAGACCCAGACCACCCAGGACTCGCCCACCGACCACGCCGCCCCCCCAGACTCGTGGATACAGGGGAGCTGGACCAGTGACGTCACCGCCGCCCGACGACCCACCACCGAGAGACCAGAGTTTGGCCACGCCCTCATCTTACGGCATAGATGATCCAGATTTCGTGGCAAAGGCCAAAGCGATATGCAGTTTGATCCGATCCATTCATCATATCTCCATCATCGGCGAGTCTTCGATTCTCAAGATAATTGACACGATCACTGCCAAACTGGCGTCCTCCATCAAGGCAGCGGCGTCAGACCCCAACGTCATGTCCATCAGAGATTCTGAGGCCGAACATTGGCTACGTGAGACGCTACTTGTCCTCAAACATCACCACAAAGCCTGCTTGGTTTAACCCCACGTAGGAATCCAGGTTTCATATTGGTAGTGTGAAATTTTATGCCTGTCATACGTATATCGGTAATATAACACCTCCATTGCCTTTAAGGCCTACGTTACTGCCATAGAGGGGTATCCTAGTTGGATGACGTCATGCCTTTTAACCTTTTTGTCCATTCAAGGTTTTTATCCCCCTCTCCTTACCCTTGAGTTTTAACTCTAATTAGACCCTAAACACTATTATACTACAATATTATCACCATCACACGTGAAATCTATATACCTGTCATATTTGTATTAGAACTATAATACCTCCATTGCCCTAAAGAGTATAATTACTGTTATGGAGGGCCATCCCATTTGGATTATGTCATGCCTCTTAGCTGTCTTTCTATTTTAGGGTTCCATTCCCCTCCTGGAAGTTAGTTCATAATTTCACTTTAAATCACCACTATCACTATACAATCGCCATCGTTATATTGACTTTAAGCAACATGACCACTAGAATGTTACTTCCATCACATTCAATCCCATCTTTTTTCTGGGCCTATGAGCAAGATTATCTTATTTTGTCTAGACCTCACAGGCTTGACGTGTGACTGGGTGTACAGTGTACTTTGTGGACATACAGAGTTTAGCACATACATTTCCATCGTATTTTCAGCAGTGGGAGGGAATTAGTATGCTTTTGCAGTTATGGGCTCGTGGTGGGTTCTCACAAGGGAATGCTTTATTGAGAGGATATGATTGGTTTAGTATGAAAATACATATATGTCCATTACACTATTATGAATCCCTATCGGGCAATACGTGGAGACAATATTGTTGACATCTTGCCACATTCCCCGTGATGATCGTCCATTTTGAGACCTGTCATGACCTCTTCTGTCGGGCCGCCTACCCCTAGTACTGTCTATCTATGCCTTGTTATATATGATGTGTTTATACCTCCTTAACATCACCACACACTCCCCTAACCCTAACCATTCACCTGTTTGCTGGAACTCAATTCTTATCTGCCATAGGTTTCCTTTACATGTGGAGACTCTATTCATCTCCCAATTTATATTCTGTGGAGAAATGGGTCGAGCTCATTCTAGAATGTAACTTAGCTACAACATAGTACCTATCTTACAATGCAATTCAATCACAAAATAACGCCCATTATCTTGTCTGTGGGATCCAACCACTGCACATTCCACTATATTCCCATCCACTACGAATGTAGGTAACCTGTTATTTAGATTCAGACAGACCATGACACACAGTCAGTCAAACACACTTCTCAGTGATGATAATAACTCTCCAATCTTTATATCAGACAGGCGGATCTTTTAGTTGTTGTAGGAGTGCTCCGCCAGGGGATATCCACCAGAGGGTGCTCTTGGTCTTCTCCTGGACAAGTCCACATCTCCTACAGTCCAAAACAACAACCATAGACAATATATACCAACTAAAACCAGATTCTTTATAGTATATATATATTTATATACAACATTGTGTCTAAAATTCAATTGAAATAAACACGAAAACTATACATCCAACAATAAGAGGCGATGTTTGGCCCTTTGGTTCTCAATTGAGAAAAAAACTTGAGTATAGTACTAACTACCAGCAGTAGATACATACTTAATACCAGAAGATATGTACATTTATTGTATATATTTACAAATACCATAAGAACAAAACAATTAATATAATATAATACCTATTAAATCATTATATAATAAATAACAATATCACAATTACCTTCTACTCTAATACCACCAGGCCTTGATAGGAGATAGATATCATTACATACATAGATATTAGCGAGTACACTAACCAGTGGGCAGTCTTTGACTGTCTGCTGTCCTCTCTTAACCTAACCCCGTCAGTGCTGTTTTTATGTTTTGTCATAATATTTATTTCCACATCGAGTGACATTATCCGGCGGTCTCCCCGGGTAGTGTCTTAGTCATGTTGGTTACGAGGGAACACTTTTGTGTCTACCACCTCAAACCTGAAGTTACTTTTATTTCTCTTTTTTCACTTTTCCATGTCCATTGCATGTACAGTATTACCACCGTACGTGTCATTGAGATATAGTCAGACACATAGATTGAGCGATCACTGTCACATCTACCTTTCTATATCTCAAGTTTGTTTTATTTCTCTTTTTTCAGTTTTCCATCTCCATCTCATGTAAAGTATCATTACCATACATGTCATTGGGATATAGCTATGTAATATATGTTTCTATATATTCAGGTAACACTCTTGTGTCCACCACCACTAATCCAAAGTTAATTTTGTTTTTCTTTGTTCTATTTCACATATCCATCTCATGTAAAGGATTACCATCGTGCATGACATTGGGATATAGTAACATATGTAGATGGGCTGTACACTGCCATTGTCACCTCTCTATATTTGAAGTTAATTTTTTTTCATTTTGTTCAGTTTTCCACATCCTTTTCATGTCAAGTATTATTACCATACATGTCATCGTGATATAACTGTGTGATATATGTTCCTATATATTGAGGTAACACTCTGGTGTCCACCACCGCTATCTAAAGTTATTTTTATTTCTTTTTGTTCTATTTTGCATGTCCATCTCATGTAAAGTATCACCACCTACATGACATTGGGACATAGTTATATTTATTTCAATATCTATCACGTATACCTACTGTGTAAATGCATAATATGCTTACATATGACTATAGGAAAATGATGTTTCTGAAAGGCCTGTACGAAGCATGTCACCACTCACGATATCCATGATGATCACCCTCTACCCGCTATGGTCCACATCGGCCACGGGTCCAATATAGTCCATTGACGTGGCAATTTTTGTATTGGTGCACAGTATCCCTACGTGCCTAATCCTAAGTCACAGACCCCCCAATTAGATTGTTATTATTATTATTTATTAGTGGAGGTTAACACCTTCCCTTCCCCTTACTCTAAACCTAACCATTCGGGCCTTATGCCTAATCCTAAATTCACATCCATCCATTTCACTCATATAGTCTTCATTTTCCCCACTATTGGCTTCCATTATTCACGCAGGAGCTTCTGGACTCCTGGAGTCCCTGAATGCAACCATTCACCGGCTCAAACCACCTTTTCTTCAAATTTCCGAGGGCCCCTGAATGCAACCATTTCCGGTCCAATTTTTTACAATTAGTTTATATCCAGTTTAATATAATTTTATTTTTTAGGTCTGCGCCCCCCTCTGGGGTCTAGACATTTTTCTAATCCCTTTCCCCTTGGGAAATTTTATTTCTTTACTTTTAATTCGTCCGGGATATCGCCAACTTTAGAGGTCACGGGGTGAAAGGTATATCCGCCCAACCCCCGCCTTCATCTCCCTCTTTCACTCTGGTCTTCATGCTGGAAGCACACCAATTAGCGCTCGTACAGGTACTTTCTCAAGATTGCTAGGCTGATGAAGGTTTTTTTGTAACCGAAACGTCCCGCCGTTAACTGCAACTATAAATAAACAAATCTATTTGATTAACATCATTTTCCAGTTTTTATCGAATTTTTTCAATACTCCCTAACGAACCAAGAAGTACTATTGAGAAGGAAACCTGTTACGTTATGGATGAACATTGCTACCCGTATCGCTGGACCAATGGCCCGTGCAATAGAGCTGGTAGGAACCGAAATAAATCCTTTTACTCCAACCGTGCTGGGCTTTGCGCGCCGAGGGGCCACGGGGTCCGCCATTTTTGCCAGGGTGGCGGCGCCCGTGGGGCCGGACGGGCGCCATTTTGCGCGCCGGTTGTCGGATGGGGCCCTCTGGGGTTCTGCCCTTCGCCGGAGTGCTCCGGGGCCGGGTGTGACTGCCCAAGCCGTGGGCGTGGACCTGCGCTGTGGCTAGATCCCAGAGCCGAACGTCAACCTAGATCCAGGTATGATGACTATTATGACGAAGACCAACTATCACCGAGCAGTGAGGAGGAAGATTACCATTACCAAAATGAGGGGAGGGGCCGCGGTCGCCCAGTGTTTGCGACCAGTGGAGACGGGTCAGGCCACAGACCACATCCGGGCTCACGCACTGCTGGGCATCGGGCTCCGGTTGCGTGCCGCCTCGCACCTCCGAGACGAACCTCACCACCTCCCAGAGTGCAACCTTGCACCCCACCCCCTAGACCCAGACCACCCAGGACTCGCCCACCGACCACGCCGCCCCCCCAGACTCGTGGATACAGGGGAGCTGGACCAGTGACGTCACCGCCGCCCGACGACCCACCACCGAGAGACCAGAGTTTGGCCACGCCCTCATCTTACGGCATAGATGATCCAGATTTCGTGGCAAAGGCCAAAGCGATATGCAGTTTGATCCGATCCATTCATCATATCTCCATCATCGGCGAGTCTTCGATTCTCAAGATAATTGACACGATCACTGCCAAACTGGCGTCCTCCATCAAGGCAGCGGCGTCAGACCCCAACGTCATGTCCATCAGAGATTCTGAGGCCGAACATTGGCTACGTGAGACGCTACTTGTCCTCAAACATCACCACAAAGCCTGCTTGGTTTAACCCCACGTAGGAATCCAGGTTTCATATTGGTAGTGTGAAATTTTATGCCTGTCATACGTATATCGGTAATATAACACCTCCATTGCCTTTAAGGCCTACGTTACTGCCATAGAGGGGTATCCTAGTTGGATGACGTCATGCCTTTTAACCTTTTTGTCCATTCAAGGTTTTTATCCCCCTCTCCTTACCCTTGAGTTTTAACTCTAATTAGACCCTAAACACTATTATACTACAATATTATCACCATCACACGTGAAATCTATATACCTGTCATATTTGTATTAGAACTATAATACCTCCATTGCCCTAAAGAGTATAATTACTGTTATGGAGGGCCATCCCATTTGGATTATGTCATGCCTCTTAGCTGTCTTTCTATTTTAGGGTTCCATTCCCCTCCTGGAAGTTAGTTCATAATTTCACTTTAAATCACCACTATCACTATACAATCGCCATCGTTATATTGACTTTAAGCAACATGACCACTAGAATGTTACTTCCATCACATTCAATCCCATCTTTTTTCTGGGCCTATGAGCAAGATTATCTTATTTTGTCTAGACCTCACAGGCTTGACGTGTGACTGGGTGTACAGTGTACTTTGTGGACATACAGAGTTTAGCACATACATTTCCATCGTATTTTCAGCAGTGGGAGGGAATTAGTATGCTTTTGCAGTTATGGGCTCGTGGTGGGTTCTCACAAGGGAATGCTTTATTGAGAGGATATGATTGGTTTAGTATGAAAATACATATATGTCCATTACACTATTATGAATCCCTATCGGGCAATACGTGGAGACAATATTGTTGACATCTTGCCACATTCCCCGTGATGATCGTCCATTTTGAGACCTGTCATGACCTCTTCTGTCGGGCCGCCTACCCCTAGTACTGTCTATCTATGCCTTGTTATATATGATGTGTTTATACCTCCTTAACATCACCACACACTCCCCTAACCCTAACCATTCACCTGTTTGCTGGAACTCAATTCTTATCTGCCATAGGTTTCCTTTACATGTGGAGACTCTATTCATCTCCCAATTTATATTCTGTGGAGAAATGGGTCGAGCTCATTCTAGAATGTAACTTAGCTACAACATAGTACCTATCTTACAATGCAATTCAATCACAAAATAACGCCCATTATCTTGTCTGTGGGATCCAACCACTGCACATTCCACTATATTCCCATCCACTACGAATGTAGGTAACCTGTTATTTAGATTCAGACAGACCATGACACACAGTCAGTCAAACACACTTCTCAGTGATGATAATAACTCTCCAATCTTTATATCAGACAGGCGGATCTTTTAGTTGTTGTAGGAGTGCTCCGCCAGGGGATATCCACCAGAGGGTGCTCTTGGTCTTCTCCTGGACAAGTCCACATCTCCTACAGTCCAAAACAACAACCATAGACAATATATACCAACTAAAACCAGATTCTTTATAGTATATATATATTTATATACAACATTGTGTCTAAAATTCAATTGAAATAAACACGAAAACTATACATCCAACAATAAGAGGCGATGTTTGGCCCTTTGGTTCTCAATTGAGAAAAAAACTTGAGTATAGTACTAACTACCAGCAGTAGATACATACTTAATACCAGAAGATATGTACATTTATTGTATATATTTACAAATACCATAAGAACAAAACAATTAATATAATATAATACCTATTAAATCATTATATAATAAATAACAATATCACAATTACCTTCTACTCTAATACCACCAGGCCTTGATAGGAGATAGATATCATTACATACATAGATATTAGCGAGTACACTAACCAGTGGGCAGTCTTTGACTGTCTGCTGTCCTCTCTTAACCTAACCCCGTCAGTGCTGTTTTTATGTTTTGTCATAATATTTATTTCCACATCGAGTGACATTATCCGGCGGTCTCCCCGGGTAGTGTCTTAGTCATGTTGGTTACGAGGGAACACTTTTGTGTCTACCACCTCAAACCTGAAGTTACTTTTATTTCTCTTTTTTCACTTTTCCATGTCCATTGCATGTACAGTATTACCACCGTACGTGTCATTGAGATATAGTCAGACACATAGATTGAGCGATCACTGTCACATCTACCTTTCTATATCTCAAGTTTGTTTTATTTCTCTTTTTTCAGTTTTCCATCTCCATCTCATGTAAAGTATCATTACCATACATGTCATTGGGATATAGCTATGTAATATATGTTTCTATATATTCAGGTAACACTCTTGTGTCCACCACCACTAATCCAAAGTTAATTTTGTTTTTCTTTGTTCTATTTCACATATCCATCTCATGTAAAGGATTACCATCGTGCATGACATTGGGATATAGTAACATATGTAGATGGGCTGTACACTGCCATTGTCACCTCTCTATATTTGAAGTTAATTTTTTTTCATTTTGTTCAGTTTTCCACATCCTTTTCATGTCAAGTATTATTACCATACATGTCATCGTGATATAACTGTGTGATATATGTTCCTATATATTGAGGTAACACTCTGGTGTCCACCACCGCTATCTAAAGTTATTTTTATTTCTTTTTGTTCTATTTTGCATGTCCATCTCATGTAAAGTATCACCACCTACATGACATTGGGACATAGTTATATTTATTTCAATATCTATCACGTATACCTACTGTGTAAATGCATAATATGCTTACATATGACTATAGGAAAATGATGTTTCTGAAAGGCCTGTACGAAGCATGTCACCACTCACGATATCCATGATGATCACCCTCTACCCGCTATGGTCCACATCGGCCACGGGTCCAATATAGTCCATTGACGTGGCAATTTTTGTATTGGTGCACAGTATCCCTACGTGCCTAATCCTAAGTCACAGACCCCCCAATTAGATTGTTATTATTATTATTTATTAGTGGAGGTTAACACCTTCCCTTCCCCTTACTCTAAACCTAACCATTCGGGCCTTATGCCTAATCCTAAATTCACATCCATCCATTTCACTCATATAGTCTTCATTTTCCCCACTATTGGCTTCCATTATTCACGCAGGAGCTTCTGGACTCCTGGAGTCCCTGAATGCAACCATTCACCGGCTCAAACCACCTTTTCTTCAAATTTCCGAGGGCCCCTGAATGCAACCATTTCCGGTCCAATTTTTTACAATTAGTTTATATCCAGTTTAATATAATTTTATTTTTTAGGTCTGCGCCCCCCTCTGGGGTCTAGACATTTTTCTAATCCCTTTCCCCTTGGGAAATTTTATTTCTTTACTTTTAATTCGTCCGGGATATCGCCAACTTTAGAGGTCACGGGGTGAAAGGTATATCCGCCCAACCCCCGCCTTCATCTCCCTCTTTCACTCTGGTCTTCATGCTGGAAGCACACCAATTAGCGCTCGTACAGGTACTTTCTCAAGATTGCTAGGCTGATGAAGGTTTTTTTGTAACCGAAACGTCCCGCCGTTAACTGCAACTATAAATAAACAAATCTATTTGATTAACATCATTTTCCAGTTTTTATCGAATTTTTTCAATACTCCCTAACGAACCAAGAAGTACTATTGAGAAGGAAACCTGTTACGTTATGGATGAACATTGCTACCCGTATCGCTGGACCAATGGCCCGTGCAATAGAGCTGGTAGGAACCGAAATAAATCCTTTTACTCCAACCGTGCTGGGCTTTGCGCGCCGAGGGGCCACGGGGTCCGCCATTTTTGCCAGGGTGGCGGCGCCCGTGGGGCCGGACGGGCGCCATTTTGCGCGCCGGTTGTCGGATGGGGCCCTCTGGGGTTCTGCCCTTCGCCGGAGTGCTCCGGGGCCGGGTGTGACTGCCCAAGCCGTGGGCGTGGACCTGCGCTGTGGCTAGATCCCAGAGCCGAACGTCAACCTAGATCCAGGTATGATGACTATTATGACGAAGACCAACTATCACCGAGCAGTGAGGAGGAAGATTACCATTACCAAAATGAGGGGAGGGGCCGCGGTCGCCCAGTGTTTGCGACCAGTGGAGACGGGTCAGGCCACAGACCACATCCGGGCTCACGCACTGCTGGGCATCGGGCTCCGGTTGCGTGCCGCCTCGCACCTCCGAGACGAACCTCACCACCTCCCAGAGTGCAACCTTGCACCCCACCCCCTAGACCCAGACCACCCAGGACTCGCCCACCGACCACGCCGCCCCCCCAGACTCGTGGATACAGGGGAGCTGGACCAGTGACGTCACCGCCGCCCGACGACCCACCACCGAGAGACCAGAGTTTGGCCACGCCCTCATCTTACGGCATAGATGATCCAGATTTCGTGGCAAAGGCCAAAGCGATATGCAGTTTGATCCGATCCATTCATCATATCTCCATCATCGGCGAGTCTTCGATTCTCAAGATAATTGACACGATCACTGCCAAACTGGCGTCCTCCATCAAGGCAGCGGCGTCAGACCCCAACGTCATGTCCATCAGAGATTCTGAGGCCGAACATTGGCTACGTGAGACGCTACTTGTCCTCAAACATCACCACAAAGCCTGCTTGGTTTAACCCCACGTAGGAATCCAGGTTTCATATTGGTAGTGTGAAATTTTATGCCTGTCATACGTATATCGGTAATATAACACCTCCATTGCCTTTAAGGCCTACGTTACTGCCATAGAGGGGTATCCTAGTTGGATGACGTCATGCCTTTTAACCTTTTTGTCCATTCAAGGTTTTTATCCCCCTCTCCTTACCCTTGAGTTTTAACTCTAATTAGACCCTAAACACTATTATACTACAATATTATCACCATCACACGTGAAATCTATATACCTGTCATATTTGTATTAGAACTATAATACCTCCATTGCCCTAAAGAGTATAATTACTGTTATGGAGGGCCATCCCATTTGGATTATGTCATGCCTCTTAGCTGTCTTTCTATTTTAGGGTTCCATTCCCCTCCTGGAAGTTAGTTCATAATTTCACTTTAAATCACCACTATCACTATACAATCGCCATCGTTATATTGACTTTAAGCAACATGACCACTAGAATGTTACTTCCATCACATTCAATCCCATCTTTTTTCTGGGCCTATGAGCAAGATTATCTTATTTTGTCTAGACCTCACAGGCTTGACGTGTGACTGGGTGTACAGTGTACTTTGTGGACATACAGAGTTTAGCACATACATTTCCATCGTATTTTCAGCAGTGGGAGGGAATTAGTATGCTTTTGCAGTTATGGGCTCGTGGTGGGTTCTCACAAGGGAATGCTTTATTGAGAGGATATGATTGGTTTAGTATGAAAATACATATATGTCCATTACACTATTATGAATCCCTATCGGGCAATACGTGGAGACAATATTGTTGACATCTTGCCACATTCCCCGTGATGATCGTCCATTTTGAGACCTGTCATGACCTCTTCTGTCGGGCCGCCTACCCCTAGTACTGTCTATCTATGCCTTGTTATATATGATGTGTTTATACCTCCTTAACATCACCACACACTCCCCTAACCCTAACCATTCACCTGTTTGCTGGAACTCAATTCTTATCTGCCATAGGTTTCCTTTACATGTGGAGACTCTATTCATCTCCCAATTTATATTCTGTGGAGAAATGGGTCGAGCTCATTCTAGAATGTAACTTAGCTACAACATAGTACCTATCTTACAATGCAATTCAATCACAAAATAACGCCCATTATCTTGTCTGTGGGATCCAACCACTGCACATTCCACTATATTCCCATCCACTACGAATGTAGGTAACCTGTTATTTAGATTCAGACAGACCATGACACACAGTCAGTCAAACACACTTCTCAGTGATGATAATAACTCTCCAATCTTTATATCAGACAGGCGGATCTTTTAGTTGTTGTAGGAGTGCTCCGCCAGGGGATATCCACCAGAGGGTGCTCTTGGTCTTCTCCTGGACAAGTCCACATCTCCTACAGTCCAAAACAACAACCATAGACAATATATACCAACTAAAACCAGATTCTTTATAGTATATATATATTTATATACAACATTGTGTCTAAAATTCAATTGAAATAAACACGAAAACTATACATCCAACAATAAGAGGCGATGTTTGGCCCTTTGGTTCTCAATTGAGAAAAAAACTTGAGTATAGTACTAACTACCAGCAGTAGATACATACTTAATACCAGAAGATATGTACATTTATTGTATATATTTACAAATACCATAAGAACAAAACAATTAATATAATATAATACCTATTAAATCATTATATAATAAATAACAATATCACAATTACCTTCTACTCTAATACCACCAGGCCTTGATAGGAGATAGATATCATTACATACATAGATATTAGCGAGTACACTAACCAGTGGGCAGTCTTTGACTGTCTGCTGTCCTCTCTTAACCTAACCCCGTCAGTGCTGTTTTTATGTTTTGTCATAATATTTATTTCCACATCGAGTGACATTATCCGGCGGTCTCCCCGGGTAGTGTCTTAGTCATGTTGGTTACGAGGGAACACTTTTGTGTCTACCACCTCAAACCTGAAGTTACTTTTATTTCTCTTTTTTCACTTTTCCATGTCCATTGCATGTACAGTATTACCACCGTACGTGTCATTGAGATATAGTCAGACACATAGATTGAGCGATCACTGTCACATCTACCTTTCTATATCTCAAGTTTGTTTTATTTCTCTTTTTTCAGTTTTCCATCTCCATCTCATGTAAAGTATCATTACCATACATGTCATTGGGATATAGCTATGTAATATATGTTTCTATATATTCAGGTAACACTCTTGTGTCCACCACCACTAATCCAAAGTTAATTTTGTTTTTCTTTGTTCTATTTCACATATCCATCTCATGTAAAGGATTACCATCGTGCATGACATTGGGATATAGTAACATATGTAGATGGGCTGTACACTGCCATTGTCACCTCTCTATATTTGAAGTTAATTTTTTTTCATTTTGTTCAGTTTTCCACATCCTTTTCATGTCAAGTATTATTACCATACATGTCATCGTGATATAACTGTGTGATATATGTTCCTATATATTGAGGTAACACTCTGGTGTCCACCACCGCTATCTAAAGTTATTTTTATTTCTTTTTGTTCTATTTTGCATGTCCATCTCATGTAAAGTATCACCACCTACATGACATTGGGACATAGTTATATTTATTTCAATATCTATCACGTATACCTACTGTGTAAATGCATAATATGCTTACATATGACTATAGGAAAATGATGTTTCTGAAAGGCCTGTACGAAGCATGTCACCACTCACGATATCCATGATGATCACCCTCTACCCGCTATGGTCCACATCGGCCACGGGTCCAATATAGTCCATTGACGTGGCAATTTTTGTATTGGTGCACAGTATCCCTACGTGCCTAATCCTAAGTCACAGACCCCCCAATTAGATTGTTATTATTATTATTTATTAGTGGAGGTTAACACCTTCCCTTCCCCTTACTCTAAACCTAACCATTCGGGCCTTATGCCTAATCCTAAATTCACATCCATCCATTTCACTCATATAGTCTTCATTTTCCCCACTATTGGCTTCCATTATTCACGCAGGAGCTTCTGGACTCCTGGAGTCCCTGAATGCAACCATTCACCGGCTCAAACCACCTTTTCTTCAAATTTCCGAGGGCCCCTGAATGCAACCATTTCCGGTCCAATTTTTTACAATTAGTTTATATCCAGTTTAATATAATTTTATTTTTTAGGTCTGCGCCCCCCTCTGGGGTCTAGACATTTTTCTAATCCCTTTCCCCTTGGGAAATTTTATTTCTTTACTTTTAATTCGTCCGGGATATCGCCAACTTTAGAGGTCACGGGGTGAAAGGTATATCCGCCCAACCCCCGCCTTCATCTCCCTCTTTCACTCTGGTCTTCATGCTGGAAGCACACCAATTAGCGCTCGTACAGGTACTTTCTCAAGATTGCTAGGCTGATGAAGGTTTTTTTGTAACCGAAACGTCCCGCCGTTAACTGCAACTATAAATAAACAAATCTATTTGATTAACATCATTTTCCAGTTTTTATCGAATTTTTTCAATACTCCCTAACGAACCAAGAAGTACTATTGAGAAGGAAACCTGTTACGTTATGGATGAACATTGCTACCCGTATCGCTGGACCAATGGCCCGTGCAATAGAGCTGGTAGGAACCGAAATAAATCCTTTTACTCCAACCGTGCTGGGCTTTGCGCGCCGAGGGGCCACGGGGTCCGCCATTTTTGCCAGGGTGGCGGCGCCCGTGGGGCCGGACGGGCGCCATTTTGCGCGCCGGTTGTCGGATGGGGCCCTCTGGGGTTCTGCCCTTCGCCGGAGTGCTCCGGGGCCGGGTGTGACTGCCCAAGCCGTGGGCGTGGACCTGCGCTGTGGCTAGATCCCAGAGCCGAACGTCAACCTAGATCCAGGTATGATGACTATTATGACGAAGACCAACTATCACCGAGCAGTGAGGAGGAAGATTACCATTACCAAAATGAGGGGAGGGGCCGCGGTCGCCCAGTGTTTGCGACCAGTGGAGACGGGTCAGGCCACAGACCACATCCGGGCTCACGCACTGCTGGGCATCGGGCTCCGGTTGCGTGCCGCCTCGCACCTCCGAGACGAACCTCACCACCTCCCAGAGTGCAACCTTGCACCCCACCCCCTAGACCCAGACCACCCAGGACTCGCCCACCGACCACGCCGCCCCCCCAGACTCGTGGATACAGGGGAGCTGGACCAGTGACGTCACCGCCGCCCGACGACCCACCACCGAGAGACCAGAGTTTGGCCACGCCCTCATCTTACGGCATAGATGATCCAGATTTCGTGGCAAAGGCCAAAGCGATATGCAGTTTGATCCGATCCATTCATCATATCTCCATCATCGGCGAGTCTTCGATTCTCAAGATAATTGACACGATCACTGCCAAACTGGCGTCCTCCATCAAGGCAGCGGCGTCAGACCCCAACGTCATGTCCATCAGAGATTCTGAGGCCGAACATTGGCTACGTGAGACGCTACTTGTCCTCAAACATCACCACAAAGCCTGCTTGGTTTAACCCCACGTAGGAATCCAGGTTTCATATTGGTAGTGTGAAATTTTATGCCTGTCATACGTATATCGGTAATATAACACCTCCATTGCCTTTAAGGCCTACGTTACTGCCATAGAGGGGTATCCTAGTTGGATGACGTCATGCCTTTTAACCTTTTTGTCCATTCAAGGTTTTTATCCCCCTCTCCTTACCCTTGAGTTTTAACTCTAATTAGACCCTAAACACTATTATACTACAATATTATCACCATCACACGTGAAATCTATATACCTGTCATATTTGTATTAGAACTATAATACCTCCATTGCCCTAAAGAGTATAATTACTGTTATGGAGGGCCATCCCATTTGGATTATGTCATGCCTCTTAGCTGTCTTTCTATTTTAGGGTTCCATTCCCCTCCTGGAAGTTAGTTCATAATTTCACTTTAAATCACCACTATCACTATACAATCGCCATCGTTATATTGACTTTAAGCAACATGACCACTAGAATGTTACTTCCATCACATTCAATCCCATCTTTTTTCTGGGCCTATGAGCAAGATTATCTTATTTTGTCTAGACCTCACAGGCTTGACGTGTGACTGGGTGTACAGTGTACTTTGTGGACATACAGAGTTTAGCACATACATTTCCATCGTATTTTCAGCAGTGGGAGGGAATTAGTATGCTTTTGCAGTTATGGGCTCGTGGTGGGTTCTCACAAGGGAATGCTTTATTGAGAGGATATGATTGGTTTAGTATGAAAATACATATATGTCCATTACACTATTATGAATCCCTATCGGGCAATACGTGGAGACAATATTGTTGACATCTTGCCACATTCCCCGTGATGATCGTCCATTTTGAGACCTGTCATGACCTCTTCTGTCGGGCCGCCTACCCCTAGTACTGTCTATCTATGCCTTGTTATATATGATGTGTTTATACCTCCTTAACATCACCACACACTCCCCTAACCCTAACCATTCACCTGTTTGCTGGAACTCAATTCTTATCTGCCATAGGTTTCCTTTACATGTGGAGACTCTATTCATCTCCCAATTTATATTCTGTGGAGAAATGGGTCGAGCTCATTCTAGAATGTAACTTAGCTACAACATAGTACCTATCTTACAATGCAATTCAATCACAAAATAACGCCCATTATCTTGTCTGTGGGATCCAACCACTGCACATTCCACTATATTCCCATCCACTACGAATGTAGGTAACCTGTTATTTAGATTCAGACAGACCATGACACACAGTCAGTCAAACACACTTCTCAGTGATGATAATAACTCTCCAATCTTTATATCAGACAGGCGGATCTTTTAGTTGTTGTAGGAGTGCTCCGCCAGGGGATATCCACCAGAGGGTGCTCTTGGTCTTCTCCTGGACAAGTCCACATCTCCTACAGTCCAAAACAACAACCATAGACAATATATACCAACTAAAACCAGATTCTTTATAGTATATATATATTTATATACAACATTGTGTCTAAAATTCAATTGAAATAAACACGAAAACTATACATCCAACAATAAGAGGCGATGTTTGGCCCTTTGGTTCTCAATTGAGAAAAAAACTTGAGTATAGTACTAACTACCAGCAGTAGATACATACTTAATACCAGAAGATATGTACATTTATTGTATATATTTACAAATACCATAAGAACAAAACAATTAATATAATATAATACCTATTAAATCATTATATAATAAATAACAATATCACAATTACCTTCTACTCTAATACCACCAGGCCTTGATAGGAGATAGATATCATTACATACATAGATATTAGCGAGTACACTAACCAGTGGGCAGTCTTTGACTGTCTGCTGTCCTCTCTTAACCTAACCCCGTCAGTGCTGTTTTTATGTTTTGTCATAATATTTATTTCCACATCGAGTGACATTATCCGGCGGTCTCCCCGGGTAGTGTCTTAGTCATGTTGGTTACGAGGGAACACTTTTGTGTCTACCACCTCAAACCTGAAGTTACTTTTATTTCTCTTTTTTCACTTTTCCATGTCCATTGCATGTACAGTATTACCACCGTACGTGTCATTGAGATATAGTCAGACACATAGATTGAGCGATCACTGTCACATCTACCTTTCTATATCTCAAGTTTGTTTTATTTCTCTTTTTTCAGTTTTCCATCTCCATCTCATGTAAAGTATCATTACCATACATGTCATTGGGATATAGCTATGTAATATATGTTTCTATATATTCAGGTAACACTCTTGTGTCCACCACCACTAATCCAAAGTTAATTTTGTTTTTCTTTGTTCTATTTCACATATCCATCTCATGTAAAGGATTACCATCGTGCATGACATTGGGATATAGTAACATATGTAGATGGGCTGTACACTGCCATTGTCACCTCTCTATATTTGAAGTTAATTTTTTTTCATTTTGTTCAGTTTTCCACATCCTTTTCATGTCAAGTATTATTACCATACATGTCATCGTGATATAACTGTGTGATATATGTTCCTATATATTGAGGTAACACTCTGGTGTCCACCACCGCTATCTAAAGTTATTTTTATTTCTTTTTGTTCTATTTTGCATGTCCATCTCATGTAAAGTATCACCACCTACATGACATTGGGACATAGTTATATTTATTTCAATATCTATCACGTATACCTACTGTGTAAATGCATAATATGCTTACATATGACTATAGGAAAATGATGTTTCTGAAAGGCCTGTACGAAGCATGTCACCACTCACGATATCCATGATGATCACCCTCTACCCGCTATGGTCCACATCGGCCACGGGTCCAATATAGTCCATTGACGTGGCAATTTTTGTATTGGTGCACAGTATCCCTACGTGCCTAATCCTAAGTCACAGACCCCCCAATTAGATTGTTATTATTATTATTTATTAGTGGAGGTTAACACCTTCCCTTCCCCTTACTCTAAACCTAACCATTCGGGCCTTATGCCTAATCCTAAATTCACATCCATCCATTTCACTCATATAGTCTTCATTTTCCCCACTATTGGCTTCCATTATTCACGCAGGAGCTTCTGGACTCCTGGAGTCCCTGAATGCAACCATTCACCGGCTCAAACCACCTTTTCTTCAAATTTCCGAGGGCCCCTGAATGCAACCATTTCCGGTCCAATTTTTTACAATTAGTTTATATCCAGTTTAATATAATTTTATTTTTTAGGTCTGCGCCCCCCTCTGGGGTCTAGACATTTTTCTAATCCCTTTCCCCTTGGGAAATTTTATTTCTTTACTTTTAATTCGTCCGGGATATCGCCAACTTTAGAGGTCACGGGGTGAAAGGTATATCCGCCCAACCCCCGCCTTCATCTCCCTCTTTCACTCTGGTCTTCATGCTGGAAGCACACCAATTAGCGCTCGTACAGGTACTTTCTCAAGATTGCTAGGCTGATGAAGGTTTTTTTGTAACCGAAACGTCCCGCCGTTAACTGCAACTATAAATAAACAAATCTATTTGATTAACATCATTTTCCAGTTTTTATCGAATTTTTTCAATACTCCCTAACGAACCAAGAAGTACTATTGAGAAGGAAACCTGTTACGTTATGGATGAACATTGCTACCCGTATCGCTGGACCAATGGCCCGTGCAATAGAGCTGGTAGGAACCGAAATAAATCCTTTTACTCCAACCGTGCTGGGCTTTGCGCGCCGAGGGGCCACGGGGTCCGCCATTTTTGCCAGGGTGGCGGCGCCCGTGGGGCCGGACGGGCGCCATTTTGCGCGCCGGTTGTCGGATGGGGCCCTCTGGGGTTCTGCCCTTCGCCGGAGTGCTCCGGGGCCGGGTGTGACTGCCCAAGCCGTGGGCGTGGACCTGCGCTGTGGCTAGATCCCAGAGCCGAACGTCAACCTAGATCCAGGTATGATGACTATTATGACGAAGACCAACTATCACCGAGCAGTGAGGAGGAAGATTACCATTACCAAAATGAGGGGAGGGGCCGCGGTCGCCCAGTGTTTGCGACCAGTGGAGACGGGTCAGGCCACAGACCACATCCGGGCTCACGCACTGCTGGGCATCGGGCTCCGGTTGCGTGCCGCCTCGCACCTCCGAGACGAACCTCACCACCTCCCAGAGTGCAACCTTGCACCCCACCCCCTAGACCCAGACCACCCAGGACTCGCCCACCGACCACGCCGCCCCCCCAGACTCGTGGATACAGGGGAGCTGGACCAGTGACGTCACCGCCGCCCGACGACCCACCACCGAGAGACCAGAGTTTGGCCACGCCCTCATCTTACGGCATAGATGATCCAGATTTCGTGGCAAAGGCCAAAGCGATATGCAGTTTGATCCGATCCATTCATCATATCTCCATCATCGGCGAGTCTTCGATTCTCAAGATAATTGACACGATCACTGCCAAACTGGCGTCCTCCATCAAGGCAGCGGCGTCAGACCCCAACGTCATGTCCATCAGAGATTCTGAGGCCGAACATTGGCTACGTGAGACGCTACTTGTCCTCAAACATCACCACAAAGCCTGCTTGGTTTAACCCCACGTAGGAATCCAGGTTTCATATTGGTAGTGTGAAATTTTATGCCTGTCATACGTATATCGGTAATATAACACCTCCATTGCCTTTAAGGCCTACGTTACTGCCATAGAGGGGTATCCTAGTTGGATGACGTCATGCCTTTTAACCTTTTTGTCCATTCAAGGTTTTTATCCCCCTCTCCTTACCCTTGAGTTTTAACTCTAATTAGACCCTAAACACTATTATACTACAATATTATCACCATCACACGTGAAATCTATATACCTGTCATATTTGTATTAGAACTATAATACCTCCATTGCCCTAAAGAGTATAATTACTGTTATGGAGGGCCATCCCATTTGGATTATGTCATGCCTCTTAGCTGTCTTTCTATTTTAGGGTTCCATTCCCCTCCTGGAAGTTAGTTCATAATTTCACTTTAAATCACCACTATCACTATACAATCGCCATCGTTATATTGACTTTAAGCAACATGACCACTAGAATGTTACTTCCATCACATTCAATCCCATCTTTTTTCTGGGCCTATGAGCAAGATTATCTTATTTTGTCTAGACCTCACAGGCTTGACGTGTGACTGGGTGTACAGTGTACTTTGTGGACATACAGAGTTTAGCACATACATTTCCATCGTATTTTCAGCAGTGGGAGGGAATTAGTATGCTTTTGCAGTTATGGGCTCGTGGTGGGTTCTCACAAGGGAATGCTTTATTGAGAGGATATGATTGGTTTAGTATGAAAATACATATATGTCCATTACACTATTATGAATCCCTATCGGGCAATACGTGGAGACAATATTGTTGACATCTTGCCACATTCCCCGTGATGATCGTCCATTTTGAGACCTGTCATGACCTCTTCTGTCGGGCCGCCTACCCCTAGTACTGTCTATCTATGCCTTGTTATATATGATGTGTTTATACCTCCTTAACATCACCACACACTCCCCTAACCCTAACCATTCACCTGTTTGCTGGAACTCAATTCTTATCTGCCATAGGTTTCCTTTACATGTGGAGACTCTATTCATCTCCCAATTTATATTCTGTGGAGAAATGGGTCGAGCTCATTCTAGAATGTAACTTAGCTACAACATAGTACCTATCTTACAATGCAATTCAATCACAAAATAACGCCCATTATCTTGTCTGTGGGATCCAACCACTGCACATTCCACTATATTCCCATCCACTACGAATGTAGGTAACCTGTTATTTAGATTCAGACAGACCATGACACACAGTCAGTCAAACACACTTCTCAGTGATGATAATAACTCTCCAATCTTTATATCAGACAGGCGGATCTTTTAGTTGTTGTAGGAGTGCTCCGCCAGGGGATATCCACCAGAGGGTGCTCTTGGTCTTCTCCTGGACAAGTCCACATCTCCTACAGTCCAAAACAACAACCATAGACAATATATACCAACTAAAACCAGATTCTTTATAGTATATATATATTTATATACAACATTGTGTCTAAAATTCAATTGAAATAAACACGAAAACTATACATCCAACAATAAGAGGCGATGTTTGGCCCTTTGGTTCTCAATTGAGAAAAAAACTTGAGTATAGTACTAACTACCAGCAGTAGATACATACTTAATACCAGAAGATATGTACATTTATTGTATATATTTACAAATACCATAAGAACAAAACAATTAATATAATATAATACCTATTAAATCATTATATAATAAATAACAATATCACAATTACCTTCTACTCTAATACCACCAGGCCTTGATAGGAGATAGATATCATTACATACATAGATATTAGCGAGTACACTAACCAGTGGGCAGTCTTTGACTGTCTGCTGTCCTCTCTTAACCTAACCCCGTCAGTGCTGTTTTTATGTTTTGTCATAATATTTATTTCCACATCGAGTGACATTATCCGGCGGTCTCCCCGGGTAGTGTCTTAGTCATGTTGGTTACGAGGGAACACTTTTGTGTCTACCACCTCAAACCTGAAGTTACTTTTATTTCTCTTTTTTCACTTTTCCATGTCCATTGCATGTACAGTATTACCACCGTACGTGTCATTGAGATATAGTCAGACACATAGATTGAGCGATCACTGTCACATCTACCTTTCTATATCTCAAGTTTGTTTTATTTCTCTTTTTTCAGTTTTCCATCTCCATCTCATGTAAAGTATCATTACCATACATGTCATTGGGATATAGCTATGTAATATATGTTTCTATATATTCAGGTAACACTCTTGTGTCCACCACCACTAATCCAAAGTTAATTTTGTTTTTCTTTGTTCTATTTCACATATCCATCTCATGTAAAGGATTACCATCGTGCATGACATTGGGATATAGTAACATATGTAGATGGGCTGTACACTGCCATTGTCACCTCTCTATATTTGAAGTTAATTTTTTTTCATTTTGTTCAGTTTTCCACATCCTTTTCATGTCAAGTATTATTACCATACATGTCATCGTGATATAACTGTGTGATATATGTTCCTATATATTGAGGTAACACTCTGGTGTCCACCACCGCTATCTAAAGTTATTTTTATTTCTTTTTGTTCTATTTTGCATGTCCATCTCATGTAAAGTATCACCACCTACATGACATTGGGACATAGTTATATTTATTTCAATATCTATCACGTATACCTACTGTGTAAATGCATAATATGCTTACATATGACTATAGGAAAATGATGTTTCTGAAAGGCCTGTACGAAGCATGTCACCACTCACGATATCCATGATGATCACCCTCTACCCGCTATGGTCCACATCGGCCACGGGTCCAATATAGTCCATTGACGTGGCAATTTTTGTATTGGTGCACAGTATCCCTACGTGCCTAATCCTAAGTCACAGACCCCCCAATTAGATTGTTATTATTATTATTTATTAGTGGAGGTTAACACCTTCCCTTCCCCTTACTCTAAACCTAACCATTCGGGCCTTATGCCTAATCCTAAATTCACATCCATCCATTTCACTCATATAGTCTTCATTTTCCCCACTATTG
>NW_027648600.1:10000-11081 GCF_949987685.1 Ammodytes marinus
TCTCTCGTCCCTCTCTCTCTCTCTCTCTCTCTCTCTCTCTCTCTCTCCATCTCTGCCTCTTTCTCTCTCTTGTGCTTGTCACTCTCCCCGAGGTGTCAATCAGCTACAGACCTTTAAATCCAGTGATTCTCACGCTCAAGGCAAAATGCTCCTCTGTCTTTGTTACTAAACCTGGTGCAGTCACTGGCCTGGGGGTAAAGCTAAGGTGGAATCAAGGTGAGGGAAAAAAAAAAAAAAAAAAAAAAAAAGTTTGGAGCACAGCTAAAGCCCCCTACCTCACTGGGCTGCGACTGTTTGCGACAAGTTGGAGACTGCATTCGGAGAGTTTTGTGGAGCTGATAGGCTTAATCAACTTTGTGTCAACTCGTTTACAATGCACCTGATGACATTCCAACTATGACACTTTCAAGATGGCGCACTAGGCCTTGGTCCAAAATATGCAGAAATATGGACATATATGAGACCCTTTCTAAGGGGGAAAAAATAATAATTCAAAACATGTTTTTCAGCTAGTATGCACTAAATTAAATGTACTTATGGATATTATAATTACATTCTACAAAATCTGCTAGGAAATAAAACCCAAAATTCTACACACTGCACCTTTAAGAGACTGTCACCTTTTCAGTCAGACTTGAAAGAAAGACGTGTTGATGCATATGTTAGTAAAATCGCACTGGAACTAGAATTCTCCACACTTTTTCGGTAAGGGAAAATGCTTCAGCAATGGGGAACACTGTCTTGGATGTATCTGTGGGGAAAAAGCCTAGAAGCCTTAAAGCTATAGTGCGTATTTTTTTTCATATAAATAAATGTCGGTTACATTCAAGCCATCGCCAAACGAGTTGACACAAAGTTGATTAAGCCTATTATCAGCTCCACAAAACTCTCTCTGTATTTCTCAGTATGGCAGCGTTTACAAACTGGTGTCCCCCCCCCCCCCCTGACACTGGTGCAGGAGCTCAAGAAAAACCCCCAAGAAGAGCCCAAGAAATGTGCCTATGACTTCAAAATTATACAAGGTACTTGACATATAAGCCAATCAGTGTAGGCTTGAAGCTGTGAAAGGAGTGTGTTTGTT
>NW_027648599.1:0-8156 GCF_949987685.1 Ammodytes marinus
AACCAGCAGTTAGTTTGTTATCTCTGATCTACATTGTAATGAAAGAATAACACGTATAAAACTATTGACATTATTCTGATGTCCACTGCTTTCCTCTCCCGCCCACTGGTTGGATTGGCATCTTGCTTAAAAGCAGGTAATTGTTTTTTTTTTATAGCAATTTCTTTTTTTCTGATATTCATGTCAGTTATGCTAATGCTTTTCTTATTTTAACAAAACACTTACTTTGATACCACGGTGTGCATCTAAATAAAGCGGCCACAAAGAGTATCTTTGTTAACACGAGGCGTCACTTAGGAGAAAAGCTTCATCCAGCCTCAGCAACTTGCTAGGCATCTTACTTCTCTCCTGTCACCCCTCACCCAATATATGACTGTGAAGCCACTGTGGCACACTGTTGGGGAGCTGTTGCTTGATTGACAAAGGGCTTGTTCAAGGGCTTTGCACACCTTGCTAGATTACCCTCTATTCTCTTGTCAAACCCATTCCCTTCAGCTACAAAAGGCGGGCCAGTCAGGAACGCAGGTAAGGTAACCCCACCTCCCGGAAGACATGTGGCCCGTCATTTGTTTTGACTCAGATTTTCATTTCTCTATTTGTCCTCTGAGGTTGTAATTGTTCGTAGTGTTGCTCCTTACTTTTCATTTTTACTGTATTTGTTTCTCTGTTCTACCCATCGTCATATTTTGGACGTTAGTCTGCAGGATTCTAAAACGCTCATTTCCAGAAAAAGTGGCAATAAAATCCCTAAAACACTTTGACTCTACTGGTTGAGTGGCTGTGGTGCAGCTAAACAGTTGAACTGTACCATACCCCGACTCTTTTCCTGTAAATCTGTGTTAAATCAAGGCAGCGCTGGCAGGAAGAGCCCCATTATATTGGCACACTTTGAACCAGTGGAAAAGGTTGGAAAGATGTCTTTCCCATTTAAGGAGAAATGGCTGAGCCAGAACAGAGGCTGTTTTTCCATGTTTCACTTCAGCTTTTAGGATCCTCCAGTCTGATGCCATTGGTGATTACCTACCACAGTCTAGCCATTGATTGTGACTGGCCCTCTGACCTGCAAAGGCCCCCTAGGGGTCATAGTGGGTAGGGAAGTCTGTGGAAAGGAGGGAGGAGGGCACGGCCCCTCAGAAACTGGACTGCAGGTCACTTCGGTGGAATCCTCATCAATGCTTTATATAAGACAATTTGGTCCTTTATCTGTGTCTAGGGCCCTCTTAGAGGTCAATGGCACCTCACCTTTTGGCCTGTTAACCTTGTGCCCTCTGTCCTCTGACCTCCATTGTGCCCTAAGTAAACCACGGGCTGTCTCAATCTGAGAGTCTTGTCTCTCTCTCATCCTTTGGTTTAGTTTGCATGAATGGCTGTGTGTTTCTCAGTGGAGCGTAGTGTACAGTACAGTGACAGTGCAGAGTCTTTGTGGTTATTGTTGGGTATAACACTGTTGTGGTAATTGTTGTGGTGATATTTCTCTTCTCATCTCTATTTTTATTTTCATTAATTAGTATTTTGTCTCATGATGGTTGGCTTTGATTGTAAAAAGGAGTCTCTTTCTCTGTGCCCTGCAGTATCGCACATTTGACCCGTGTAAGCAGCTGTGGTGTAGCCACCCAGACAATCCCTTCTTCTGCAAGACCAAGAAAGGACCACCCATCGATGGCACCATGTGTGGGAATGGCAAGGTATTTATACCCTTTCTGTTACAGAAAGGTGATTTGATGGCACGCTGTATCCCAATAGCAACCGCGTCTTGTATTCTTTGCCTGTTGCAGCATTGCTTCAAAGGTCACTGCATCTGGCTGACGCCTGACATCATTAAGCAAGATGGAAACTGGGGTTCATGGAGTGAGTTTGGCCAGTGCTCCCGCACCTGTGGTGGAGGCGTGCAGTTTCGCACACGCGACTGTGATAATCCTAGGTATGAAACGGTGTATCCCAATGTGTATGTGTACATGTGTGAGTTGGTTAAAAAAAGTAATAAAATTGCAGTTTCATCTGTGATTTAAATTTGTTTTAACAAATGATATCTCAAAATGAGCCCTTGATAGTTAACCTTTAATATTTGTTGCACTAACTGCAGATGGTGATAATACATAGAGGCTATTTTCTTTTCATTAACATAGATCAGATCAAGTGTTGAATGTAACATTTCCAGACAATATTTTTTAAATAAAAGTCAATGATTTTGGCTTTTATTGAAACTTGACATATATTTTCAAATAACCTGTGTCCCGTGCCCTGCATTCCATTCAGACCAGCCAACGGCGGGCGTTCATGCGTTGGAGCGACTTATCAGTTCCAGATGTGCAACACCGAGGAGTGTGAGGATATCTACAGTGACACGCGGGAGGATCAGTGCCACTCTTGGGACCCGCGCTCTGAACCGCACAGCAACAAGCACCACTGGATGCCTTACGAACACCCCGACTGTGAGTGTAGACACATGGGAAGAGGATAAAGTAGTTTGATGGAGAATAGAGGCTGCCATCATAACAAAGATACCAGGCTGGGAATAACAAACCCTTCAGTGATGATGATACAGTGTGGAAGTCGTAAAATAAGAATGAAAACCAAAAAGAGGAAGCAAACACATGATTGTGGAACGCGGCTGGCTTTTAGTGGCTTTGGTATATATAGGTTGTGCTCTGCTAAGGTCATTGACATCTGGCTGTCCAGCTGAGGCTGAGTACAGCTTTGAGAGCCACGACTACGCCCTCCCATAAAAACACACCATCTCTTTGAAAACAATCTTCTTTGAACTTGGTATTCTTTCTCCACCCAATCTGAAGGCATTTGAACCTCACTAACCCCGTCCTCCTCCATCTCATTCTCCATCCATGTATCAGTTTGCATATGGACAAACAATGGGATCCTATTCTAGTTCTTCAGTTATCCACTTAATGTTTAACAGCTCTTTACATTATCGAGAAGTATTAAAATGCCTTATTGTGGTTGAAAAGTCCAACCGCTCAATAGGTGTCACTGCCTTATTGAGTTTTAGATACGCACCTAAGGTCAAGTTGTGCACACGCCACTGATATAGATATGTTCCACTTTTAAAGGTGTAAATAATGATATAAATGTATTATGTGACCCATAAGTATAATTGCACCTGTAAATTACAAAGCACGGCACCAGCCCCCTTTGTTTGTCACAGCGTATCTTGAACGAATAATTCTTTCAGTTCATTCACCCTCAGTTCAACTTGAAAAGTATGTTTTCTCCACACATTATACTTCTCCAGTAGCTAGTCAGCCCCCTGCTTATTAGTGTCAAAGCAGCATAAAACAGTGTCTCTGGATTATGTCCATCTGAAATAACTGAAGCGAGAGTCATTCTTACACTCAGATGAACTGCCAGGTTTTGTCTCTGGAGGCTCACATAGTTGTAGTATGAGTCACACAGACAGACACGAGACAGAGGCTCACGAGCGCTTATTCAGAAAATAAAAAATAATAATGCCGTGTTGTTTGTAAATATGACATCATCAAAATGCATCACAAATGGGCCATCCTGGCACTCATTTAAATTAATTGGGTCATGTTTGTGTGTGTGTGTGTGTGTGTGTGTGTTTGTGTGTGTGTGTGTGTGTGTGTGTGTGTGTGTGTGTGTGTGTGTGTGTGTGTGTGTGTGTGTGTGTGTGTTGTTTGTTTCCCAGCTAACAAACGTTGCCACCTGCATTGCCAGTCCAAGGAGACACGAGATGTGGTCTTCACGCAGAGAATGGTTCTAGATGGCACACGCTGCTCATACAAGGACCCGCACAGTGTGTGTGTGCGTGGCGAGTGTGAGGTGAGTGACGTTATGTGTGTGTATTTGTGTGTGTGTGTGTGTGTGTGTGCGTGTATAGCACCACAGCTGCATGTATTCAGATCCACACGTGTTAAACTTTCCATGTCCTCATGAAACAGAAAGTGGGCTGTGATGGTGCGGTGGGCTCGTCAAAGCAGGAGGACAAGTGTGGAGTGTGTGGGGGAGACAACTCCAGCTGCAAAACCTTCAAAGACACCATCACACGCACTGCCAAGAAACAAGGTAAACACACACTAACAGCCTCAATAATCCTTATTTAAATCTAGGACATACTTGACTCGGTTCCATTGGTTTAGCAGCTGTCTATCAAGCTGGTAAGTACAGCAGGATAAATAGCCGGCCGGCCTTATTATCTGTACGCATCCCCAACACATGTTAAGTATTGTGCAGCTAAACATTGCCCTCTAGAGGTGGATTTGTGACAATGTCCAGACCTTCAGTTAGAGCTGTGTGGACATGTTTCCATGTGAATTGAGCATTGCCAAGAGGTTACGTCAATCCTCACTTTACTGGCTTATATTTATTACTCTATTATTTAACTCTTGACTCTAGGACGGACCTTTTATTACATCATGAAAATTCCCAGCACACGACGTTTACTCTGGATGAAAATCAAGACCGTAATGGGTTTGAACCAGTGAGCAAGGGTAGCTGGTTGAGTTCTTTACTGGATTAGCCGAGGCTCAGATCCGGAAAGTGTAAAATGAGCTTTTGACTGTGTTGACGTCACTAAAACAGATGTGTGGGGGTTTTTTTTTTCCAGGTTTCCTCAAAGTTCTTGAAATCCCCAGAGGAGCGAGACACTTACTGATCCAAGAGCTGAGATCAACTTCACACACTTTAGGTATTTGAAATGGCACATTTTTTTTTCTTCCCCCCTTACTGGATGCATATATTGTGTTGTTATTGTAAACGTGTATGTATGGTTCAAGTCTAATCAATGTATATTGCTCACCCCTGTCTGCAGCCGTAAAGAACGTAGCATCTGGACTCTTCTTCCTAAACGGGGAAAACGATTACCCAGATTCCCGCTCGCTCATAGAAAAAGGCGTGGAGTGGGAATACGACAATGACAACGACAAGGAGACTCTTCAGACCACTGGGCCCCTCAGACACGGAATTCTGATCATGGTACACATTGAAATGAATATCATTATAGTAGTAGTGATGTGTGGCTGAACACAGCATGTCATTCTAATATCAATGATCTAAAGTTCTCTCACTTATTCTACGATGATCTTTCTGTTTGTAGATGAAGTTACATGGGGACGAGGACGTGAATTTGTCTTATAAGTACATGATGAACATAGACATCGACTCTGCCATCCAGAACAACATGCTGGTGGAGGACAGTGCCTATGAGTGGGCTCCAAAGAGATGGTCCTACTGCTCCAGGGCCTGTGGTGGAGGTACAGCAGAGCAAAGAATATACTGTGTGTATTCTGCATGCCTATCATTATGTGTCTGTGCATTAACATTCGGTCACACTTTCCAACCACTCGTCCATAGGCAAGCAGTACCTGAGATACGGCTGCAGACGGAAGGTTGACAGTAAGATGGTCCACAAGAGCTTCTGTAACAAATCCAACATGAAGCCCAGAGGAGACACCAGAGACTGCAACCAGAAGTCCTGCCCTCCACCCATGTATGCATTGTATTCATGTGTCACAAAATGTAGAAAATAAACAAAATTGTGAGGCTTTTCCTATTTTTTAGCTAGGCCATTTTGCTCCCCTCCTATTCCATTGTTAGTTAAGCACTGTGACTTTTCGAATGCCCTCACAACTCCTGTTTCCCTCTTCCCCAGTTGGGTGACAGGGGAGTGGCAGAACTGCAGCAAACCATGCGGAAAGACCGGCATGCAAATCCGCCCGGTCAGCTGTGTCCAGCCGTCAGATGACAACACCACGCGCTCCATACACAACAAACACTGCAACGACGACCGGCCAGAAGCCCGCAGGTCCTGCAACCGCCACGCCTGCCCCACACAGTGGAGAGTGGGGCCATGGTCACAGGTAGGCAGGCAGGACATGACTCAACACAAATCAGACAGAAAATTAATATTTGGCCGATCTATTTTCTGAAAAAATACTATTTTTTTTTTGTTATTGCAGCCCAATAGCTGGTATTTTTTGAGGCATTTAGAGTTTAAACTGTCACAGGACTCGCTCAGAATTCTATTCTAGGCTATTTTGACAATCCTCTGAGAAACAGATCATGTGATCTTAACTGTTGCTCCTCACAGTAAAGGATACCAAATACATAATATGATAAAATAATCATAATGTTGATATTCTTTACATGGCTTTGTTTTTTTGTTTTTTTTGCATTTTGTAAACCTTTTATAACGATATTTACCAATTGGTTTATTACAATGTGTTCATGTACTTTAATTCCAGTGCTCGGTGAGCTGTGGTAATGGCACCCAGCAGAGGCAGGCTCTGTGCCACACCAGGGACAACACCATCGGACTGTGTCTGGACAGCAAGCCCGACACTATCAGAGTCTGTCGCATGGATCCATGTGCCAGTGAGTGTTAAGGAACCTCCAAATCTTTTTAGCATTAATATAAACATGTTGCCTCATCTTTGTCATTGCTTGAAATAATCTGTGAAGTTCCTTAAATGCATAGAGACAAGCAGGCCCTGATATCAGTATAGAGAACAAAGAAAAGGTCACTTTGACGCCTCCGTCCCTCTCTCCTCTCTTGTCTCTGCAGAGGGCTCATCAGACCTGAACAAGAACGGCAACATCCTGATCCAGTGGCTGTCTCGGCCCAACCCCAACTTCCCCAAGATCTCCTCACGTAAAACCTCCCTGTATAGCTCTCAGCCCGGGCTCCACAGCCTGTCTGTGTTCTGCTGGGCCCTGCCCATCTCTGTCCTCCTGCCTCGCCTGGCCCCCTGACCCGCTCCCTCTGTGCCTGAGCCCACGCCCGTGAGCGAGCGGCAAAGCTTTTCGCTTCTCTTTTAAGGGGGGGGCATGTTGCCTCTCTCTCTCTCTCTGTGTCTGAGACAGCTCTGACTGGGGGGAGGTCTCTGGCTCCTGTGTGTGCTAGTTGGGTCTCTCTTGCTCTGTCTCTCTCTCTCTCTCTCTCTCTCTGTCTCTCTCTCTCTCCTTTGTGGAGCATTGTGTTGTAACCACTGGCCAGTCGAAAACTCAAAAGATCAACAAAAAAAATTGATGTGAAAAGGATTCGAAGTGGCAAGGCGAACTAGGTTTCTCATTGGCACCTGTCGAGACGTGTTGAAGAGCCGTTCATGCGTGAGGGACCCCCTCTGCATCCGGTGGCCATGTTTTGCGCGTGCTAGCTGCGTGTCGTCATGGGTTACCACTCCTGAGATGCAGCTGCGCTTTTTCCTTTTTGTAGCGCACTGTCATTGTGGGGAGACACAGGTGGGAAAATAAACAGAAAAAGGTATATAAATATCTATATAGTAAAAAAAAAAAAGTTATATAAAATATGAAAGCTTTATTGTGAATGTGATTTTGTCACAATGAGGACATCTTTGCTAAAGTGCTCATCTGACATCCTGGTTCCATTGGGGGATGAGAACGGTGTCTCACTCTACATTCTCAGATTGACAGGAACTCAGCACAGGGACAGGAAGTGACTTCAGTAAACCTTTTGATTTGGGGGGGGGGGAGGGACTAAAGAAGAAGTAAAGAAAAGTAAAGGCTCATTTAAATGAAAATAACTAAAAATAAACAGGGTAGTCTGACCGCTTGAGGTTGCTTCCCATTTCACCTCATCATCAGCCATCCTCTCTTTGACTGTTATACTAAAGTTCAATAAATGCAGCTTATTTGTGCTTGCAGACTTTAAACAAATACATCTATAAATATATTTGTATTTATATATATATATATATCTATAAATCTATATGAGTAACAATAATATTAATAATGTTTTACCATGAATAAGCTGTTGCTTATTTGCCTAAAACCTTTGGACTGCTATTGATCGCTTAGATCCTTGACTGTTATGTGTATTTTTTTATTGATTTTACATGAATACAGATAAATATTTAATAAAGGTAAAGTGTTTTAGGGGGAAGGGGTTATATTATGCAGGACTTGGTCAGTTAGTTGCCTCTCCATTCTCTCAGATGGATCAGTGGTTTACTGTCGCTTCTTGTTTTCTTTAAGGATAGGATCACATTTTGTCATGCACATTTTGCATCCATCACTTGTGTGTGTGTGTGTGTGTGTGTGTGTGTGTGTGTGTGTGTGTGTGTGTGTGTGTGTGTGTGTGTGTGTGTGTGTGTGTGTGTGTGTGTGTGTGTGTGTGTGTGTGTGTGTGTGTGTGTGTGTGTGTGTGTGTGTGTGTGTGTGTGTGT
>NW_027648598.1:0-2500 GCF_949987685.1 Ammodytes marinus
TGTGTGTGTGTGTGTGTGTGTGTGTGTGTGTGTGTGTTTTTTATGTGTGTGTGTGTGTGTGTGTGTGTGTTCTACAGTTTATCTATTACTGATAATCGGTTGTTAAACTCGACTTGAACGTCCAATCTGTCTGATAACTGTCTGTCTGACGCAAATACATGGAGACAGTTACATCATGTACTGTAAGAGCTTATATAATTAAAGCTGCAGTGTGTAGAGAATTTTGGGTTTTATTTCCTAGCAGATTTTGTAGAAAGTAATTATAATATCCATAAGTACATTTAATTTAGTGCATAATAGCTGAGAAAAATGTTTTGAATTATTATTTTTTCCCTTAGAAACGGTCTCATATATGTCCATATTTCTGCATATCTTGGACCAAAAAAAAAAGTGTCAGATTGTGTGTGTGTTCATACATAGAGTGTATGTATGTGTTTTTACAGAGTATGTGTTCATAGTGTGTGTGTGTGTGTGTGTTCACTTCATGCAAAGTGTGTGTGCCAAAAGTGTCAGATTGTGTGTGTGTGTGTGTGTGTGTGTGCGTTCATGCAAAGTGTGTGTGTTCCTACAGTGTGTGTGTGTGTGTGTGTGTGTGTGTGTGTGTGTGTGTGTGTGTGTGTGTGTGCGTTCATGCAAAGTGTGTGTGTTCCTATATTAGTGTGTGTGTGTGTGTGTGTGTGTGTGTGTGTGTGTGTGATTGTGTGTGTGTTCATGCAAAGTGTGTGTGTTCCTATATTGGTGTGTGTGTGTGTGTGTATGTTCATGCAAAGTGTGTGTGTTCCTATATTGGTGTGTGTGTGTGTGTGTGTGTGTGTGTGTGTGTGTGTGTGTGTGTGTGTGTGTGTGTGTGTGTGTGTGTGTGTGTGTGTTTATGCAGAGTGTGTATCTCCTCACCTGTCTCAAACAGTTGGTATATCTCGTCGCTGCTGAGGTCGGTGTGAACGTCCACCTTGAAGCCCAGTTTGCTGAGCGTCCGGTGGAGTTTCTGCGCATCTCGTTTCGCGCCGGGTCGCCTGCCTAGACTTACCCGGGGTCAAAATCACCCACCGATACTAACACCGCGCGGTTAATTTCCCCGCTGCTAGCCATAGCGCCTTTCCAATGAAGCATACTCATTCTGTCTGTGTGAGGGAGTGTGTGTGTGTGTGGGAATGAGTGAGTGAGAGAGAGTGTGTGTGTGTGTGATGTACAATATGTACTAATGCTGACGCTGACGCCACACCTACACACACCTGTTACTTCAAATATGGACATTTCCTCGGAAGTGACTGGAAGAAGGCGTGTGTGTGTGTGTGTGTGTGTGTGTGTGTGTGTGCGTGTGAAGTACGCTATGTCCAAATGCTTTAGCCACGCCTATACACTCACGCCTGTAATAAAGACGTTCGTGTGTGTGTGTGTGTGTGTGTGTGTGTGTGTGTGTGTGTGTGTGTGTGTGTGTGTGTCTGTCACATGCTGTTTCATAATTCCTTTTCTCGCTTATGGGAAATGCCTTCAGGTGTATTTCCACTGGAGTTTCTGCTCACCTGTCTGCTCACCTGTCTGCTCACCTGTCTGCTCACCTGTCTAATCACCTGTCTGCTCACCTGTCTGCTCAAGAAATATGTTTTCAAAGTCATGTTAGACCAATGTTAGAAGTATTGTGAAGTATATTACCAATAAAAAAATAAATAAAAAAATAATGGAACAATTTTAAATATTTCTAACGGTCAAAAACAAGTTAATTGATCAAATTAATTAATTAATTGCAAAGATATAGATATACACACTATAGACTCAGCTGGGTCACACACACACACACACACACACACACACACACACACACACACACACACACACACACACACACCATATCCAATAGTAGTACAGTAGGATATGACACAATCTCAGGTCACAAGGTCCAATCGTTATATAACTTATTATTCATACATCAGTTAATAATATGTTTGTGTGTGTGTGTGTGTGTGTGTGTGTGTGTGTGTGTGTGTGTGTGTGTGTTTTGATAGAGATAAAGCAAGTAGAGTTTGCTTTAAGGCGAGACAGCAAAACATGTTTTTTTTCAAGCACTGGTCAGTTTTGAGATTTGTGTCTATGTATCTTCCATAACATGTCTTCTTTCATACTAGTATAAATCAAAAGGTCCAACATGTACATTCAGGTGTTTATTTGACTAAACCTTGTCTGTTTGCGTCTGTATATTTCTCCTATACAACCATCTTTAACGGACATTATCTCAACATTAGTTTTTTTTCCTCTCCAATACTCTGAACCCAAAAATCTACAACTTCTAAAGCACTTACATCGACTAAACTTTCCATAATCATTCTCAGCACTATTCTGAAGGTTATTACAGAAGGATTTGTTCATATGTTGTTCACAGTCTGATTTATGAGACATTTTCTAATTAAAAACATGATGAAAATGTGTATCCGAAATCTGTCCTGTAAAAATTTGTGACACTAAGATGTTGAGTTATATATACACATTTTCCCTGGTGGAGACG
>NW_027648597.1:2500-17354 GCF_949987685.1 Ammodytes marinus
ACTATGAACATAAACAGATACAATAGACACCTGTTCAAGCTACACAAGCTACACTTTTCTTTATGAGTGTACAAACAATGGTAACTGAAATGTTCCCCAAGGTACCAAAGTGGTCATAGCTGGTGCTTCATTCTGCCAGTTTAATATGATGGCACTACATTCTGCTGCTATACCCATGAAGACTGAAAACTGTCTTTACTAGGTGTTTGAGCGTTGAGGCTAAAAAAAGGAAAGATGAGATTTGAGATTTTCATTTTCATTTAACTTTTATTTATCCTCGAGAGACCAATTGAGGGGTGACCCTCATTTACCATGACGTCGAGTTCAAAACAAATTCAAAGGAAAAACAACAATACATACAAAATATTCAATGCAAAAACATCAAAACAACAACAGGTGAAGAGAAAAATACAATTGAAACATTTACACAGTGAAGAGTGGCAGCAATTAAAATGAAATGGGTGAAAGTACAATGTAGCCTAATTAAAACAGTTACAGGTAGAGTTTGGCAGATTTAAGATAGTTTGTTTAAATTGGTTAAAGGCTATGAAGGTATTTAGTTTAATTTGTTGCTGTAAGTTGTTCCAGGAGTCGGGGGCACTGAAGCTAAAAGCTGTCTTTCCCAGCTTAGACCGGGCTTGTGGGACATAAAGCATAAGCATGATAGATAACTTATCATTCATAGTTTAAGCTTCCAACCGCAACAATCTAGTGTTGCCTTGAAATGTTGACTTTTCCTTACTTCTTCAATTAACAGACAGTGTGAGATTACCAAATCTATGCTCCAAGCCATGATTATTTTAGACACACTTATCAGGCAGATTATGTTTGATGAAGGGCCAACAGGACAGTGCCTTGAAAGGTATTTAAAGCCCCTAAAAAACGTCCTTTTAACGGGCACAATCCACATCATTTCCTGCTCTTGACACATTCATCTTGGTCCTTCCGGGATCTACACACCTCCACTCGAGTGTGTTAATGATTTCAAATGTCCTCTAATCTCTTAGGGAAGAAGGAAGGCCACGGCTCTGGAAATCAATAAAAAAACGTTATTCATTCAATGATTTACCTCCGAAGACGGTCGCTTTGTGTCTAATGTGCCTTGAGTACAGAATTAATCAGCACTATCTGGAGTCAAGTAGCTCTTAACGGATAGACGGGGATTTTCTTGTCATCCCCTACCTCCCCCTCGTCTGTCTATAATTCACTTTTGGCACCCTCAGGAAGGCTTTTAATGTTGGCGCGATAGTAGTATAAGTAGGGCAGGTGCAACGTGGTGGAAAAGCGCTATAATAAATTCTACTTAAAGGTGCAGTGTGTAACTTTGGGCGTGTCAGAGAAGTGAAACATTATCTAAGGTATATTCTCATAACTGAATAAACAAACAACAAACTTCAGGCCTGTGGCTACAACGGCATATTAGGGACGGTGTAAAAGAAATAAAAAAATTAGGCTAGGTGATGGGGTATCACTGTATTTCGAGAAAAAAAATCAAAATGTTCATAATTAAAATCGCATATTGTCCAAGAAAAAATGCTAAAATTTTTCGACATTAAAGACAAACATGTATGGAATGAACTCGGATATTGAGATAAAAGTCATAAATTAACCAGAAACTGTCTGAATTATCCTTAAAGGAATACTTCACCCATACGGAACCGGCGTTCTATCATTATAAAATCACTATTATAATATAATGAATGAGGTTTTTCTTCCTTCTTTCTTCCCTCAGTCTTCCCTTGGCCCAGCTGTCCTGTTAATCCTAACCCCTACATTTTACCATGTATGATGTCACATTAGTAAAATGTAGGGTTAGACAGTGAGACCATAAAACACTCTTTCTGCCTTTTCTCAGGCTAGGATGAACCAATTTCTAAGATTTTTGCACATTCATACTACTCAGGATCTCAGAGTTCAATACACCTTCATATTTCCACAGGTGAAGTAGGTCTTTAACAACCAGACCAGCCCAAAGCACAAAGCCTTTTTTTAAAATACTTTATTTTGGGGTTTTCTTTTTTAAGGACACAAACACACAACTGAAGAAGTGAACACACAAACAAAAGACAAAACAAAATAAACAACCAACATGGCGTATACTCTACTTAACAGCTTTCTAAGGACATTGTTTAAACTAAAAGGTGAATGATAAGCAGAAAATAAAAAGTCAACGAGGTGTCATGTATGTAGGTCCCTTCAGTACTGTTATATAGTCCAGGAAAGGCTGACATATCTGTTTAAACTTCTCTGCTTTCCCTGAAATCTCATAATGGATTTTCTCCATATAAAGCCTATAAAGCTTAGCACAAGGCTTTTAATGTCACTGCCAGATAGATAGGCTGTCACTGTGGTAACCCCCAAAGCTATGTGTACATTGGTTAATCTTTTCCTTAAAGGCCTCTTTAACTGAGTGAGTGAGCGCTCCTCTTTACAAAGATTCTCTCCTCTAATTGTGTTTACTGTCCGGCCGTAAAACACAGGGGCTGTCAAAGTTTAATGGGAACAGACACACGCATGCACGCACACAGACACAGACACACACGCACGCATGCACACACACACACACACACACACACACACACACACACACACACACACACACACACAGAGTTGACTGTAAAAGTTTAATGGGAACACGGATCTCGGGACAGACAGTGTGTGTGCACTGTGTGGTGTCAATCATGTATGTGACATAAAAAAGTTTAATTTTAGTTAATTAGGGCACAGTTAGTTAGTTTAATTTAATTTAATTTTATTTAATTTAATTTAATTTAATTTAATTTAATTTAATTTAATTTAATTTAATTTAATTTAATTTAATTTAATTTTATTTAATTTTATTTAATTTTATTTTATTTTATTTTATTTTATTTTATTTAATTTTATTTTATTTTATTTTATTTTATTTTATTTTATTTTATTTTATTTTATTTTATTTTATTTTATTTTATTTTATTTTATTTTATTTTATTTTATTTTATTTTATTTTATTTTATTTTATTTTATTTTATTTTATTTTTTCATGTATATTATGCTTCGGGTTGACCATATGTACTATATGCTCATCCGTCCATTCGGTCCATTCTTGTGAACGCAAAATATCTCCAGAACGCTCAAACTTTTTTTCATATATTTTTTTTGGGCATTTTTATGCTTTATTGATAGTGTAGAGACAGAGTTGAAATGGGGCAGAGAGGGGAGTGACATGCAGAGAACGACCGCGGGCTGGATTCGAACCTGGGTCTGCTGCTGGCCGAGGCCCATGGGGGGGACGCCCTACCAACTGAGCTAAGGGCGCCCCTAAAATATAGTTTTCACACAAGATTTTCTTAAAGTTTGGAGAAATGTTGACTCTTAACTCATGTTTTTGCTATTTTCGGCCAAATCATTTTGGTTTTGAACATGTGATGTCTTTAGTTAATATGTAAAAGTATTGTTTAAAGTTCTTAAAGCTGGGGTATGTGATTTCTGATTGGTCAAAGTTAACATGAGCTGTACACTTTGACCAATCAGAGCGAGGCTCCGATTCTCTGTTCTTATTGGCTGTTGGGACCAGGGCCGGATCTAGGCATAGGCATTCTAGGCACGTGCCTAGGGCCCATTTCCACTAGGGGGCCCAGTGAGAATTTTTTTTTTTTTTTTTTTTTTTAGTATGTGTGTTTGATATTAACATCATATTATGCAAATGTAAGTTATCATACAAAAAAAGGAATACAATGTTTTGGTCTGGATAGTTAAAAGCCTAATAATTGAATCAGTTCATCCAAGGTTAACTTATCACTCGGTATTGCGTTTATTTAAAAAAATTGGAAATTGGGCTGCCCTCAGTTGCCCATGCACTGTGTACAGTCTATAGCCTATTTCAGCCTCATCTGTGGAAAAAAAGATAGCTGGACAAGAGAGTTCTTCTGCTTCGTTCCTCTCACTGCATTTAAATGCATTCATTATATTACAGAAAAATATGTCCCGTAAAAGAAAAAGAGCACCAAGCCCATCGCAGAGGATACTGAATTATATTTTTTCTATATTCATATTTTTATGGAAAATCCATATGTCTTTCTTCAATTGCTTTTAATTCTACTTCATTCGAGCCAGTATCTCCAAATTATTTGTTCACACAAAATTCCTCAGATTTAGCCTCTTAATTTCCCTCTCAAAGTGCACCAAATTCATGCATTTCACTTTAAAAAGGTAAAAAAATCTCCCGGGGGGGCATACCCCCGGACCCCCCTAGGAAAGTCAGGATCTTGGCTGGCTACTATTTTCACTAAGGGTGTGTGAATGACATTTAACAATAGTCAATAATTTGCCCATGATAACATTGGAGAGGGGGGCCCTAATCAAATTCGGCTTAGGGCCTTATAAAGGCTTTGGCCGGCTCTGCTCCCCGGTTATTATTTTAGCCGTCAAACCAGAGTTTTTCTGTGCGGCAGCTCACACCGGCGATGTCTCACTGTGCATTTCGCCATTACCCACCACAGAGTTCCACGCCAGGTTTTACCAGGTGAATCGCTGCTTCGCACGCGCAAGGCTTTTGTGTTTAGATCAGGCTTGCACGAGCGTTTTAACTTTATGCTGAATAAAGCATTGCACTGCACTGCTTTTCATCCAGTTGGAAAAATTGCTCCCACACTGGACTCTGCACGCACCTTACAGAAATGCTCCTGCACTGAGCTCACGAACAGACGTGAACTTGCACACTCGGTTACGTTTCTCTTTACTCCCGTTTACAAACGCGCAACTCTTAAACAAATGAATGAGCATAATACTCTTGTGGCAGTTCAAATGTATGTAGTTTTTTCACCAAATCGTGAAGTATCCGTTTGGAGGGGGCCCGAAAAAATGCGGTATGCCTAGTGTACTCTTTCCTCTTAATCCGGGCCTGGTTGGGACTGTCCATTCACTTTGGCACGACTTTGTTGGTGTAGAGCGTGTCAGGGAGGGACCATAGGGGAGGGACCAAAGAGAACAAGTGGAGCGGTTGAGGTATTTGGATTCGAATCTCTATCCCAACTGCTATTTTCTCCCCAAATCCTCCACCCCAGCTTTAATGTCTCTGCAGGACTGATAAAACTTGACTGCATGATCAGATGCCTTTGCCCTGGGTTTAGTCTCCCAGGAGCATCAGGCCTTAATGTAACTGTCTGTACCTGAATCAGTTTATAGTTTAATGAGGGCAGTACAAAGCCCGCAATGCAGTGATTCCTGCAAGGTTGAATTCAGGGTTAAAAATTCCCTTTTTTGCTGTTAGAACTTCTCAACAAAACGTCATATCTGATTCTGTGCCACGTTTGGACAGTAGACAATCTGGGAAGAAAAAATTGGCACTTTTTAATTCCTGCAGTAAACAGAGCGGCATTTTTTTTTGCTGGAAAGTGACTTTTGTGTATTATAATTTGGTATAATTGTATATCACATTCACATTGTCAATTTTTTTTTTACTAGTACTTTGAACTTACTTTTTCTAAATTAATTTAGTTAACCAAACTAGGGTTGCGTTCCGAATCGCATACTCTTTCTTTTTTCTATTCTACATACTACATCCGACGATAAAAAGAATCTAGTTAGGATGCAGTAGGCATACTATTGGGACATACTTTTACTCTCTTATTTCATCATAACATTGCGCCTTGATCTTGCCTCTTGCTTTTATATCCGTCGCATCCCCGTTTGTTTTCATATGGAGGCTTTGTCGATGTGACGTCACTTCACGTGCGCACTGGATTGTGGGTCAGAATCGCCCCAAATAGGATGCACTTTTCAACACTAACAATCTTGGCCGGATGAAGTAGGACATCCGGGTACTTCTAACCATCCTAAATCTGGCCACAAGAATCGGGACATCCTAAATCTTCTTTCTACCAAACTATATAGTAGAAAGTATGAGATTCGGAACGCAACCTACATTTCCCCCTATGCTTTCCAGTCTTTCCAGTGTGAAGTCATTGGTAGTCGGTAAAGTGACGTAGAAAAAGTAGCTTCCCCCCAAACACTGCGTTTAAAGGAAGACAGACAGTCATTTTGAATCACTTTCTTTGCAAAAAGGGAAACAGTGGCACTTCAGATGTATTGTTAGAAAGAGAGGGAGGGAGAGAGAGAGTGAGACACACACACACACAGAGGGAGAGAGAGAAAGAAAGAGACACACACACACACACACACACAGAGGGAGGGAGAGAGTGAGAGACACACACACACAGAGGGAGAGAGAGACAGAGAGAGAGAGAGAGAGAGAGAGAGAGAGACACACACACACAGAGGGAGAGAGAGAAAGAAAGACACACACACACACACACACACAGTGAGGGAGGGAGAGATAAAGAGAGAGAGAGATAAAGAGAGAGAGGCCTCTTACAGTCAGAACAATGTCCAGTGTGTCCTGCTGCGGCCAGTTTGTGCCAGTGTCTGACTGATGATGTGTTCACTGGCAGACTGTGTGTGTGTGTGTGTGTGTGTGTGTGTGTGTGTGTGTGTGTGTGTGTGTGTGTGTGTGTGTGTGTGTGTGTGTGTGTGTGTGTGTGTGTGTGTGTGTGTGTGTGTGTGTGTGTGTGTGTGTGTGTGTGTGTGTGTGTGTGTGTGTGTGTGTGTGTGTGTGTGTGTGTGTGTGTGTGTGTGTGTGTGTGTGTGTGTGTGTGTGTGTGTGTGTGTGTGTGTGTGTGTGCACGTGGTTGAAGCGTGATGATACTCTGTCATACTGTCGTCGGTCACAATGGTTCACTCTTTGTCTTGGAGTGTGTGTGTGTCCAACCGGAAGTCCACAGTTTGATCTAGTGTGCTGTTTGCATATAAAGCTGTGTGACTAGCAGGTTGCATCCTTTTTGTTTAGTCCGTACAAAAACCGAAAAGTTTATTTGCAACAACTAATGTGTGGATTTAGTGTAGGTTAGAGTTGTAGAGTTATACACAGCCCAGGCTCCGTAAACAGGCCGAGACCTATCTGGACCATCTCTAGTCTGCACTCTGAACTAGGGCTGCAACTAATGATTATTTTGATAATCGATTAATCTGTCGATAATTTTTTCGATTAATCAATTAGTGCATTTGTCCGTAAAATGTCAGAAAATGGTGAAAAATGTTGATCAATTTTCCAAAGCCCATGTTGACGTCCTCAAATGTATTGTTATGTCCAAAACACACATATTTCAGTTTACTGATTAAAGAAACCAGAAAATATTCACTTTTGAGAAGCTGAAATCAGAGAATATGGAAATGTTTTATTAAAAAATTACTCAACGATTAATCGATTATCAAAATAGTTGGCGATTATTTTAATAATCGATTTGTGGATTAATTGTTGCAGCTCTAGTCTGCACCCAGGCCAGGCATGTTCTCTCCACAGTGAATGCAGTAATGAAAAGTTGAGCAGTGTTTAGGGTTAGGCTTATTTTTCTCTCTTACTCACATAATTGGCCTTACATCAACTCTCTCTCTCTCTCCCTCCCTCTCTCTTTCCCTCTCTCCCTCTCCCTCTCTCTCTCCCTCCCTCTCTCTCTCTCCCTCCCCCCTCTCTCCCTCCCTCTCCTCTCTCTCTCTCTCATCCCCTCTCTCTCTCCCCTCTCTCTCTCTCCCTCCCCCCTCTCTCCCTCCCTCTCCTCTCTCTCTCTCTCATCCCCTCTCTCTCTCCCCCCTCTCTCTCTCTCATCCCCTCCCTCTCCCCCTCTCTCTCTCCCTCTCCCTCTCCCTCTCCCTCTCTCTCCCTCTCCCTCTCTCTCTCCCTCTCCCTCTCCCTCTCCCTCTCCCTCTCCCTCTCTCTCTCTCCCTCTCCCTCTCCCTCCCTCTCTCTCTCATCCCCTCTTTCTCCCCCTGCTCTCTGTTGTGGCATTAGTCCAGTTGTGTAACATGCCGACACTGGAAAGAATGAGTCTTTTACAGTACGTCATGTCGAAGCTAAAAGCCCAGCAGTGCCTCTGTTTTAAAGGGGTGTGTGTGTGTGTGTGTGTGTGTGTGTGTGTGTGTGTGTGTGTGTGTGTGTGTGTGTGTGTGTGTGTGTGTGTGTGTGTGTGTGTGTGTGTGTGTGTGTGTGTGTGTGTGTGTGTGTGTGTGTGTGTGTGTGTGTGTGTGTGTGTGTGTGTGTGTGTGTGTGTGTGTGTGTGTGTGTGGGGATAAGTGTTTCATCCCCCTTATAAAAAAAAATAAAACACACACATGCATACTTACACTCACATACTTTAGCTCACACACCATCCACCCCCCATATACACACACACACACACACACACACACACACACACACACACACCCATCCACCCCCCATAAACAAACACACAAACCCTATAGTCACATGTGTGTCCTTATAAACCCTGCTGTATTAGCTCAACATGCTTTGGGTTTTAACTCAAAGAATGTGGATTTCTGTAGGAGTGAATGTAAACATCAAAGCACAGAAGAACTCTGGTTCCTTTTGAAGTTAGCCGACTTAAAGGTGCAGTGTGTAATATGACATCATCAAGAAAGTTCTACAAAGTTCTAGAATGCAACGCTCCCTGGGTAACCCCGCCCCTTTTGAATAATAACAGAAGCTACAGTGGCCTTCAAGGACAAGAACAATTCTAAATTTTAAACAATGCACCAACTTCACCAAGACATTCCAACTATGACACTTCCAAAATGGCGGCAACTAGGCCTTGGTCCAAAATATGGAGAAATATGGACATATATGAGACCCTTTCTAAGGGAAAAAAATATTCTAAAAATTGTTTTCAGCTATTATGCACTAAATTAAATGTACTTATGGATATTATAATTATTTTCTACAAAATCTGCTAGGAAATAAAACCCCAAATTCTACACACTGCAGGTTTAAATGTGCTTGTTGTGTGATTTGGAGCCCCAACTATAGTCACTAAAGAGTTCTGTCAACGTAGTATGTTTCCATCCACAAGTTTTTACTTGAATTAAAGGTTCAGTGTGTAACTTTGTGTGTGTCAGAGAAGTGAAACATTGTCTAAGGTATATTCTCATCATAACTGAATAAACAAACTTTCCTCACAGGGAAAATGTAGATCCCTGGAACACTGTTTGAAGTTAGAAAGCTTCCTGAAAAGTTACTGTTTCACTGTTGTTGTTGTTTACAGCAGCAGGGCCCACAGTTTGGTTTACAAACATATTCTAGTCTTACGTTTAGACCTGCAACGATTAATCTACGAATCGATTATTAATCGATTATTAAAATAATCGCCAACTATTTTGATAATCGATTAATCGTTTTGAGTTATTTTTTAATAAAACATTTCCAAATTCTCTGATTTCAGCTTCTCAAATGTGAATATTTTCTGGTTTAATCCTATTATGACAGTTAACTGAAATATCTGTGTGTTTTGGACATAACAATACATTTGAGGACGTCAACATGGGCTTTGGAAAATCTATCAACATTTTTCACCATTTTCTGACATTTTACGGACCAAAACACTAATCGATTAATCGAGAAAATAATCGACAGATTAATCGATTATCAAAATAATCGTTAGTTGCAGCCCTAGTTACGTTTGGTTCCAGGTTCCTGAAAATAGTTTTGTTTTGATGTATGATTATATAATTATTCAATACTTAGAATTACTTGTAGAGAAAGTCTGTCTGTCTGTCTGTCTCTCTCTCTCTCTCTCTCTCTCTTTCTATCTATATATATATATATCTGTCTCGCTTTCTCTCTGTCTCTCTCTCTTTCTCTCTTGCTTTCTCTCTCTGTCCCTCCCTCTCTCTTTCTTTGTCTCTCTATCTGTCTCTTTCTCTCTCTGTCTCCCTCTCTCTTTCTTTGTCTCTCTATCTGTCTCTCTCTCTCCCTCTCTCTCTCTCTCTCTCTCTACCCCTCCTTCTCTCTCGCTGTCTCTCTCTGTCCCTCCCTCTCTCTTTCTCTCTCGCTTTCTCTCTCTGTCCCTCCCTCTCTCTTTGTCTCTCTTTGTCTCTCTCTCTCTCTCTCTCTCTCTACCCCTCTCTCACTATACCTCTCTCTCTCTCTCTGATCCTGTTTCATTTTGCCTCCAAATAATTCATAAGCTCGACCTGCTGTTATATTTATATTTATCTATATAAAGAAATGTATTTCAGGCTTTAGTGTGTGTGTGTGTGTGTGTGTGTGTGTGTGTGTGTGTGTGTGTGTGTGTGTGTGTGTGTGTGTGTGTGTGTGTGTGTGTGTGTGTGTGTGTGTGTGTGTGTGTGTGTGTGTGTGTGTGTGTGTGTGTGTGTGTGTGTGTGTGTGTGTGTGTGTGTGTGTGTGTGTGTGTGTGTGTGTGTGTGTGTGTGTGTGTGTGTGTGTGTGTGTGTGTGTGTGTGTGTGTGTGTGTGTGTGTGTGTGTGTGTGTGTGAGTTCATCAGAATGGCCCAAACGGACAGGCAACTGTAAAAACATAATGCCTTTGGGCTTCAACTATTGCCGGGGCCCATACCTGGCCAGTTTATATACATAATCAATATTTGTCATTCAAGACACCTGTCCAAAACCATAACTGAAAGCAGAAAATTACAAATGCAAATGAAAAATGAAACCTAATTGTATAATTTTGTGGCTGTTTTTAAAATTAAAGGTGCAGTGTGTAATATGACATCATCAAGTAAGTTCTACAAAGTTCTAGAATGCAACACTCCCTGGGTAACCCCAACCCTTTTTGAATAATAACAGAAGCTACAGTGGCCTTCAAGGACAAGAACAATTCTAAATTATAAACAATGCACCTGATGACATTCCAACCATGACGCTTCCAACATGGCGGCACTAGGCCTTGGTCCATGGTATGGAGAAAAAAGGACATATATGAGACCATTTCTAAGGGAAAATAATAATAAATCAAAAAAAAAATGTCAGCTATTATGCACTAAATTAAACATACTTATGTTATGGATATTATAATTATTTTCTCCCAAGTCTGCTATGAAAAAATTCCCAAAATTCTACACACTGCAGGTTTAAAATCATATTTATATTTATTTTTCTCTGTTTCTCTGCAGACGTTTCTGGCGGCCATCAACCAAGTCTTTCCCGCTGAGGACGACGTCAACAAACATGTGGAGGACAACTGTGAGTTTCTTCTTCTCCCTCTGAAATGAAGGCGCTGTCTTCTTCTGATGATTTTACACCGTAGATTTATGTTCTTTGATAACATGTACACATGCCTCGATGTAAAAAAATAAATAAAAAATGCTTAAAGGTGCAGTGTGTAATATGACATCATCAAGAAAGTTCTACAAAGTTCTAGAATGCAACGCTCCCTGGGTAACCCCACCCCTTTAGAATAATAACAGAAGCTACAGTGGCCTTCAAGGACAAGAACAATTCTAAATTTTAAACAATGCATCTGATGACATTCCAACTATGACACTTCCAAAATGGTGGCACTAGGCCTTGGTCCAAAGTATGGAGAAATATGGACATATATGAGACCCTTTCTAAGGGAAAAAATAATAATACTAAAAAAAAAATTCAGCTATTGTGCACTAAATTAAATGTACTTATGGATATTATAATTATTTTCTACAAAATCTGCTAGGAAATAAAACCCAAAATTCTACACACTGCACCTTTTAATGTCTGTTTTTCAAAATGCCCCAAGTAACTTTGTGCCCTCTCCTGTGTGTGTCAGGTTCGTTGATGTACCTGAATGAAGCCACTCTGCTCAACAACGTTAGAGTGAGATACAGCAAAGACAAGATCTATGTAAGGGGTTTTAATTTACTATATTTTTTTTGCATTATTAGACAGACTTGTAGAGACAGAGATGAAATGTGTCAGAGAGGGGGATGACATGCAGAGAACGACCCGAGCTGGATTCTAACCCGGGTCTGCTGTGAAGAGGACAGACAGACAGACAGACAGACAGACAGACAGACAGACAGACAGACAGACAGGGGAATGACATGCAGAGAACGACCCGGGCTGGATTCTAACCCGGGTCTGCTGGGAAGAGGACAGACAGACAGACAGACAGACAGACAGACAGACAGACAGACAGAGAGGGGAATGACATGCAGAGAACAACCCGGGCTGGACTGGATCCTAACCCGGGTCTGCTGCAGGGCTAGGGCAAGAAAGGGGGGAGGGGGAGGGGGTGCTCTTACCCACTGTTCCATGAGCACCCCAAAATCTATGTAGCCTAAGTTTTGACATGAATTGAATAGTAAAACTGAGACACTGAAAAAACTCAACTTACATTCTCATTCTCTCTCTCTCTCTCTCTCTCTCTCTCTCTCTCTCTCTCTCTCTCTCTTTCTCCCTCTCCCTCTCCCTCTCTCTCTGTCTCTCTCTCTCTTTCTTTCTCCCTCTCTCTCTGTCTCTCTCTCTCTTTCTTTCTCCCTCTCTCTCTCTCTCTCTCTTTCTCCCTCTCCCTCTCTCTCTGTCTCTCTCTCTCTTCTCTCTCTCTGTTCAAAATATAATTTACAGGATGTTAGAAATAGCTTTTAAACTGCTAGAAAAGAGGTTATCTTCACTGCAATGTAACAGTAGAGACGTTGTTATGTTCAACCAAAACTTTAACTGAACCTAAACTACAGCCAGAGGCACAAACACAGTGAAGGAAACTAAATGCAGTGGTGGGGGAAATAAGTGTTTGTTTTAACCTACCTGGAGCAACTTTTGGGTGCAGCACACACACGCACGCACGCACATAAACACAGACAGACAGACAGACAGACAGACAGACAGACAGACAGACAGACAGACAGACAGACAGACAGACAGACAGACAGACAGACAGACAGACAGACAGACAGACAGACAGACAGACACGTCATCACTGCAGCACTCAGGTGACCTCAGGTGTGTTTCTAATGAGTCATGTGCTGTTGGCTGTGAACCAGACCTGGTGCACACTGACATCTAGTGGCAAAACATGGAACTACAGTCTGAGAAAAACACAAAAAAAAAAACACAAAAAAAACTTCAAGCAGTCATTTTTACAAGATGTTCAGTATACATTCACTTCACAATGTAATGATCAGAGGAAAGAGCAGTTTCTTGTTTAACAAAATAACATTTTTCTACTCTCTATAAGTACCAAATGCATGAATCAAATTTGTGTTTCATTTGGTTTGCTGGGAATCGAAGGGAAAGCACTAAGGAAGTGTATTGCTCATTGTACATTTAAAGGTGCAGTCAGTGATTCTGGAGAACGCTTGCTGTCAAAATCACTTTGTCAAAATCAGTGAATATCTCCTCATGATCTGCTACCTGACCTGTCCATACTGTGTGTGTGTGTGCTGGTGTTAATACACAGCCTAGGCTCTGTAAACTGGTATGTAAACAAGGGCCCACCGTAGCTAGGCTGTGTATAACACTGGATATTATTTTTCCAACAAACAGAGTACGGACAGGAAGCGGTTTAAAATATTCACTGATTTTTTGACTAAATGTGATTTGGACAACAAGCCAGTGTTAATTTTAGACATCGTTAACGGGCAGGATATCCCTGACTATCATTTTTGTCAATCATACCGCAGTTTTTCAGCACAGCGGCTCACTCCACCCGCTCACACCTGCGCGGTCTCCCGTCGATTTTCACCGACACAGGGTTGAATTCGCTGCTTTGCACTGATTGGATTTCTTCCCAACTTGTCCCACAAAAAGAGTAGTTCTGATTGGATCTCTTCTCCATTCGTCCCGCCCTAACAGTTTCGTCTCGTTCCTATTCGTAGACTATAGTGTCAGTTAAATTAGTCTCAGTCTTCGTCATCACATCTGCCTTTTTATTTAGTTTTTATTTAGTTTACGTCCGTGAAAAAGGTTCGTAGACGAATATTTTTCGTCATAGTCTTAGTCTACGAAATTAACACTGCAACAAGCATTCTTACTTATTCCAAGATCCCGATTAGAAGTGCATGCATGTAACTCTGACCTAATATAAGACAGGTTAAAGAGTAAAGAGAATACTTGGTTGGAAGGCTTTTGAATTGTTGATTTTTCTAATACATACATTTCTTCCTCTGTGTCTCCAGACGTTTGTAACACACACACACACACACACACACACACACACACACACACACACACACACACACACACACACACACACACACACACACACACACACACACACACACACACACACACACACACACACACACACACACACACACACACACACACACACACACACACACACACACACACACACACACACACACACACATATTACGGATACGTGTGTGTGTGTGTTAATCGTTGGTTTTCATCCCCTGAAGTTGTCCCTAATACATTTCTTCCCTCTGTGTCTGCAGACGTTTGTAGCTAACATCCTGATAGCCGTGAACCCGTACTATGACCTTCCTAAGCTGTACTCTGCTGACACCATCAAACAGTACAGAGGGCGCTCTCTGGGAACTCTGCCTCCTCATGTATACGCCATCGGTAAGTGGATGTTAATGCACACACACACACACACACACACACACACACACACACACACACACCAAGCACACACACACACAAACACAAACACACTACGCATGTACACAGACAGACAGACAGACACACACACACTACGCACCAAGCACGCAAGCACACACTACGCACAAAGGTAGTCAGTCAGTCAGTCAGTCAGTCAGTCAGTCAGTCAGTCAGTCAGTCAGTCAGTCAGTCAGTCACTCACTCACTCACTCACTCACTCACTCACTCACTCACTCACTCACTCACTCACTCACTCACTCACTCACTCACTCACAAATAATCTCCTTGAATGACTGTGGAGAAAAATGTGTTCACTTTTGCTATAAATGTGTGTTATTAAATGCAGGTCGAGTGTAAGGCTGAGAAATTGCATTCAGTTTGGCACACTTGGTAAACGCATTGGCGACAAGTGTTAAAGGTGCAGTGTGTAATATGACATCATCAAGAAAGTTCTACAAAGTTCTAGAATGCAACGCTCCC
>NW_027648596.1:12500-17500 GCF_949987685.1 Ammodytes marinus
AAAAAATTATTAGTTTAAAGTCAGGCAAAGTATTGAAGCACTGGTCAATTATTCTCAATACTTTGTGTCTACTTATCTTCCATAACATGTCTTCTTTCATTCTCTCTCTCTCTCTCTCTCTCTCTCTCTCTCTCTCTATACCTCTCTCTCTTTGTCTCTCTCTCTCTCTCCCTCTCTCTCTTCCTCTCTTCCATAACATGTCTTCTTTCATACTAGTATAAATCAAAGGTCCAACATGTACATTCAGGTGTTTGTTTGACTAAACCTTGTCTGTTTGCGTCTGTATATTTCTCCTATACAACCATCTTTAACGGACACTATCTCAACATCAGTTTTTTTCTTCAATACTCTGAACCAGAAAAATCTCAACTTCTAAAGCACTTACATCAACTAAACTTTCCATAATCATTCTCAGCACTATTCTGAAGGTTATTACAGAAGGATTTGTTCATATGTTGTTCACTGTCTGATTTATGAGACATTTTCTTCTTTAGTTTAATTTCCTTCTTAAAAACATGCTGAGATGCATTGTTAAGGCCCGTAGCCGACAGAGGATTTCTTGATTTATAAAAACTTAAAAAGGGAAAACGGCGCTATTCATAATCTGTTCCGGAGGCCTAGAAACACATGTTTTAAAGTGTATTTTATGCTAGTTAATGTTTAATTAAAATCCTTAAATAGCACTAACACAAAGTCACTATTGTTTGTATATTTATATTTTTTTCTTGTTATTGTTCTTGTTAAAAAAAAGAAAATACCAATAAATATATTGATGAAAGAAAATATCACTAACACTATTCATGAGACATTTTCTTATTTAAAACATGATGAATGAGTTTTCAGACCGGTAGACATATCGTTTATTTCACTTCTAAAATGAAAAAATTTGATTTATCCGAAATCTGTTCAGTAGCCGGAGAAAAGCCAATGGTTTAAAATGACGGCCTACACTGTGTTAATACTACATTAGATACTTAGGGCAAGGCAAGCTTATTTCAAGAGCACAATTCAGACACACACACACACACACACACACACACACACACACACACACACACACACACACACACACACACACACACTCACGGCCATTCAAAGTGCTTTACACACACACACACACACACTCACTCACTCACTCACTCACTCACTCACTCACTCACTCACTCACACACACACACACACACACACACACACACGCACACGGCCATTTAAAGTGCTTTACAGGGGCATGAAATACATCAAGATTAAAATACAGCAAGTATAGAATAGACATAATATATAAATAAAACATGTGGATAAAATAAATAGCGCTAAACTGTGGTTATTAGATTATAACGTTCTGCTCACACAACGGGCCTAGACTCTGTAAACCACGTTTTAACAGAACAGATTCTGGAAACAGACCCTTTTAATTTTATGGATAAAAAAATACTATGAACAGTTATTTAAAAATGCATTTTGGGATTATTTTAGAGAGAGAGAGAGAGAGAGAGAGAGAGAGAGAGAGAGAGAGAGGGAGAGAGAGAGAGAGAGGGAGGGAGGGAGGGGTGGGGGGGGGGGGTTATAGCGCAGCCTCGGTAAATGTTTTAATTAGACTATATTGTACTTTATGCCTTTTAATTGCTGCCACTCTTCCCCACTCTGTAAATGTTTCAATCGTTTTGTTTTTTCTTCTCTTCACTTGTTGTGTATTTGATGTTTTTGCATTGAATATTTTGTTTGTATTGTTGTTTTGAATTTGTTTTGACTCGACGTCATTGAGGATAAATAAAAATTAAATGAAAATGAAAAATACAACGCATCTCTCCTCTCGCTCTAAACAAGGTTAATGTTTATTTTGTACATTGTCCCTGATCAAATACATTTACATTAAATAGGGCTGCGCGTATTATTTCACACAGTCCGCCTGGGAAATGTGGAGAAAATATTCTAGAGCATTTTGTGTGTTCAGATTTTTAAAAACACATTTTCCAACTGTCCAGACCCTGTAGATATATCATCACGTGTTCCCCTGTTCAAAGAATGGCTCAACTTTATGGAATTTAGGCATTTAAAATAACAATTTTTTAAACATTTAACAAAAGCATTACACACCGCTGACACATTTTGTGTTCAGATTTGAAATCATATTTTCCAACTGTCCAGACCCTGTAGATATATCCTCACGTGTTCCCCTGTATAAAGAATGGATCAACTACAGCGAAACACGGCATTTAAAATCATTTATAGAACAATCATTATCCGCAAAACCAACCCTCGTTCATCCTTCCAAACAGCCCTAACCCTACACACCTCTTCACCCTTTTAACCGCTAAACGTCACGTTGTGTTTGTTTGTTTTGTTTAGATATTTTTGAAGCGTCTTTGAGCACTGGGAAAAGCGCTGTATCTATTATTATTATTATTATTATTATTATTATTATTATTATTATTATTATTATTATTATTATTATTATTATTATTATTATTATTATTATTATTATTATTATTATTATTTTAAACTGTACATTTAGTGAGTGAATATTCAATTAAACCATTAAGCACAGCTCACCCTGATGCTGACGTTATGTCCCCGCGGTAGTTTGGGCTCGGTAAAGTCCCACGAGGATTTGTACGTCTGTATATTTCTCCTATACAACCATCTTTAACGGACATTATCTCAACATTAGTTTTTTCTTCAATACTCTGAACCAAAAAATCTCAACTTCTAAAGCACTTACATCAACTAAACTTTCCATAATCATTCTCAGCACTATTCTGAAGGTTATTACAGAAGGATTTCACTGTCTGATTTATGAGACGTTTTCTTATCTAAAACATGATGAAAAAAAAACAGCTTTTTCTGTTGTCGTGCGGTGTACACACGAGACACAGTTAAAATAGATAAAGAAATAAATCATTAAATATAACATGCTGATAAATGCATTTTTAAGATCTGTAGGTTTTCATAATATATCATTTTTTTTACCCTTTAAAAATGAAAAAAAAATGTTTTATGGAACATCTGCTGTGTAGCTTAGACCTGGTTTTAAATTGTATATTATGTTTTAAACTGTATATTAAGTGAATAAATAGTCTGCCATAACGCTAGCCCTATTTACCCGAGGCTGTAGTATAATTGGGAGAGGGATCCCTTACTCTGTCGACTCTCCCTGAGATTTCTCAATTTTTTTTTAATCCCGGTAAAGGGTTTTTTACTGGGAGTTTTTTCTCAGCCGAGCTAAGGGTGTAAGGGCAGGGTGTCATATTGTATGGAATGTAAAGCCCACTGAGGAGAATGTCTATTTGTGATATTGGGCTATACACATAAAACTGATTTGATTTGAATTACCCTCTTTAGATCATGATAAAAAATAAATTTTTAAGACCTGTACGTATATTATTTGATTCATAAAATTAAAAAAGTCCGTATCCAAAATATGTCATGTAGACCGAGAGAAACACTATTTAACAGCATTGTGATCATGTGTGAGTGAATAGTCCATTCAATCATTAATATCTCAAGGTTTTTCCTCAATACTCTGAACCAGAAATCTCAACTTCTGAAGCACTTACATCAACTAAACTTTCCATAATCATTCTCAGCACTATTCTGAAGGTTATTACAGAAGGATTTGTTCATATGTTGTTCACTGTCTGATTTATGAGACATTTTCTTCTTAGAAACATGATGAAAATGCATTTTAAAGACCTGTACATAGTATTTTTTATCTGCCGTTGTTTTACCTGCGGTAGTTTTGGATCGTTGATGTCCCACGTGAACTTCATCCCAACGGAACAGACGCAGTCGGGGTCCTCGCGCTCATCCAGACGGGACATCCCGGTGACGTCAGCTGGAACCACAGACCGTCTGTCGCTCTGACCGTCTGTCGCTCTGAGTTATTAAATGAGTTTTAACCAGAAAGTTATCTGTCTGTTTGTCTGTCTGTCTGTTTTCTGATGGTTGATTATTTTATTACAACAACTCGTGACGTCGCTCCTCAGTTTCCCGCGGTCAATACGTCACATTCCAGCCCGCGTCATCAGCTGGAGGATTTAGTCCACAAAGCGAGTCAACGGGCAAGTTAATCCAACTTTTAAAAAACGGTTAAAAAGTGATTTTAAACTGTGTGTGTGTGTGTGTCGGTGTCGGTGTGTGTGTGTGTGTAGGTCCGAGGGCGCGTGTAGCTCCAGCGAGTCCCAGGTAAAAAGTGAGCGAACAGGTGAAGGAGAGAGGGAGGAGAGAGAGAGAGAGAGAGAGAGAGAGAGAGAGAGAGAGAGAGAGAGAGAGAGAGAGAGAGGCGGGAGTTTAGTGAACAGGTATGTGACTGTCAGATTATTATCATTACAGATCTTCCTGCAACAATGTGACTCACATACACACACACACACACACACACACACACACACACACACACACACACACACACACACACACACACACACACACACACACCACACACACACACACACACACACACACACACACACACACACACACACACACACACACACACACACACACACACACACACACACACACACACACACACACACACACACACACACACACACACACAAAAACACCTGTTCACCGTGTGTGTGTTTGATAGAGTGTGTTGTGTAAACACTTCAGTGTTTCTCCTAAAACAAATAAACTCATTAGTCATCACACTTCCCCCCAACCCCCTCCACACACACACACACACACACACACACACACACACACACACACACACACACACACACACACACACACACACACACACACACACACACACACACACACAATAACACCCATTACATGTTCAACCAGTTTTAAATGAGATTCCCCTTTACAGATACTAGTGAAATATTTATCACATAGAGTCTCTGTCCTCTTCACAGCAGACCCAGGTTAGAATCCAGCCCGTCTGTCTGTCTGTCTGTCTGTCTGTCTGTCTGTCTGTCTGTCTGTCTGTCTGTCTGTCTGTCTGCCTGTCTGCCTGTCTGTCTGTCTGTCCTCTTCACAGCAGACCCGGG
>NW_027648596.1:27500-30000 GCF_949987685.1 Ammodytes marinus
ACACACACACACACTGAGACACACACACACACACACACACACTGAGACACACACACACACACAACCTGATCCAGATACTGTGAGACACACACACACACACTGAGACACACACACACACACACTGAGACACACACACACAACCTGATCCAGATACTGTAATACACACACACACACACACACACACACACACCGAGAGACACACATGCTTGTTCTCTCACTTACACACAGAACTTTATTTTAATCATCAGCCTGTCTGTCTGTCTGTCTGTCTGTCTGTCTGTCTGTCTGTCTGTCTGTCTGTCTGTCTGTCTGTCTGTCTGTCTGTCTGTCAGATTCCAGATAGCAGCATCAGTTCTTACAGTAGGAGGTGAGATAATGTTCCATTTTTGATTGATATGTCTGAAATATATTTTATCTATCTATCTATCTATCTATCTGGCAAAAGTTCTGTCTTAGTTTTACTGGACCTCAGTGCCGCTTTTGACACAGTTGACCACAGCATATTACTAGATCGACTAGCAAACTGGGTTGGACTTTCTGGAACTGTACTAAGCTGGTTTGAATCCTACTTAAAGGATAGAGACTACTATGTGTCAATAGGCAATTTCACATCTGAGCGGACAAATATTGAATGCGGGGTCCCCCAAGGTTCCATTCTTGGGCCTCTTCTGTTTAACATCTACATGCTCCCACTAGCTCAGATTATGAATAAGAACAAATTATGCTACCATAATTATGCAGACGACACACAAATTTACATAACCATATCACCAGGAGACTACAGTCCGATACAGGCACTGAGTAAGTGCATTGAACAAATCAATGATTGGATGTGCCAAAACTTTCTTTAATTGAACAGCGACAAAACTGAAGTAATTGTCTTTGGTGCCAAAGATGAACAATTAAAAGTCAGCGCACAGCTTAAATCTGTTATGTTAGAAACCACACCCCAAGCCAGAAATCTTGGTGTTGTCATAGATTCAGACTTGAATTTCAAGAAACACATTAAATCAATTAATAAGTCAGCATACTACCACCTAAAAACATATCAAGAATTAAAGGGCTACTGTCTCAGCAAGATTTAGAAAAACTTGTCCATGCATTTATCTTTAGTAGACTTGACTACTGTAACAGTGTCCTTGCTGGCCTTCCAAAAAAATCAATCAGACAGCTTCAGCTAATTCAGAACGCTGCTGCTCGAGTCCTCACTAGGACCAAAAAAGTAGATCACATTACCCCAGTTCTGAGGTCTTTACACTGGCTTCCTGTTAACCAAAGAATTGATTTCAAAATACTGATGTTGGTTTATAAAGCACTAAATGGTTTAGCGCCAAAATACATTAGTGATCTGCTGATACGTTATGAACCGTCCAGAGCCCTTAGGTCGTCTGGGACAGGTTTACTTACAGTCCCTAGAGTTAGGACTAAACGAGGAGAAGCAGCTTTTAGTTTTTATGCACCAAATATCTGGAACAAACTCCCAGAAAACTTGAGGTCTGCTGCAACTCTCAGTTCTTTTAAATCGAGTCTGAAGACTTTTCTGTTTCCATTTTAACCTGTACTTTTTATTTAATTTAAATGTTCTACTTCTTTTCATTCGCTTTTAAATGTCTTCTAATGTGTTTTATGTATTTTAATCTTGCCCCTGTAAAGCACTTTGAGTGGCCTTGTGTTTGAATTGTGCTATATAAATAAACTTGCCTTGCCTTGCCTATCTATCCATCCATCCATCCATCCATCCATCCATCCATCCATCTATCCATCTATCTATCTAAATGTAACTTCTTCTTCGGTGGTGTTTAGACTACGAGCTCCAGGTCAGCCTATCAGAGGCCTTGTGTCGTCTGACGCCCAGGAAGGAGCGGCCGGCGCGAGCCAATCAGTGGTTCTCCTCCCGTGATGTCACCAAGGCCTTCTGTGACATCAAGGACGCAGACTTTGAAGTGGTGAGTGTCTGTCTGTCTGTGTGTTTGTCTGTCTGTGTGTGTGTTTGTCTGTCTGTCTGTCTGTCTGCCTGTCTGTCTGTCTGTCTGTCTGTCTGCCTGTCTGTCTCTCGATCTGTGTCTGCCTGCCTGTCTGTGTGTCTGTCTGTCTGATAGAGCGGGTCGGCCGATGATCAAAGGGTTGGAGGTTCGATCCCCGCCCTGCCACCTGTGTCATGGTTGTTGTGTCCTTGGGCAAGACACTTCACCCACCTTGCCTCGTGTGAATGTCGATAGTTAGCCTGTTATCGGTGTATGAATGTGTGTGTGAATGGTAACGTGGGAAAGGAAAACAGGTCTCTCTTGATAAAGAGTCTCCGGTCTCAATGGGATTTACCTGTAGAAATAAAGGTTAAAAAAAAACAAAAATCATCATAAATAAAAACGGAATGTATAAACTGTCTGTCTGTCTGTCTGTCTGTCTGTCTGTCTGTCTGTCTGTCTGTCTGTCTCTCTACCTGTCTGTCTGTCTGTCTCTCCAGGACTGTCGTAGTTTCCTGAATTTTGTGAACAATTAC
>NW_027648596.1:42500-45000 GCF_949987685.1 Ammodytes marinus
TGTCTGTCTGTCTGTCTGTCTGTCTGTCTGTCTGTCTGTCTGTCTGTCTGTGTCTCTGTCTGTGTCTCTGCCTGTCTGTCTGTCTGTGTGTCTGTAGGTTAGCGTTGTTGCAGGGTTTTGAAAACAGCATCACTGACCATCTGAAGCGACTTCAAGAACAATCCACCAGTCTGAACAACATGAACACACAGATCCAGGTGGGTGAGACGGGTAAAGGTGCAGTCAGTGATTCTGGAGAACGCTTGTTGTCAAAATCAGTGAATATCTCCTCATGATCCACTACTTGTCTGTACTGTGTGTGTGCTGGAAAGATATACAGCATTAATACACAGCCTAGGCTCTGTAAACTGGTATGTAAACAAAGGGCCCACCGTATAGCAACATACCAGTTTACAGAGCCTAGGCTGTTTAGTAACGCTGGATTTGTATTCGGCGCACACACAGTACAGACAGGTAGTGGATCATGAGGAGACAGACAGGTAGTGGATTATGAGGAGACAGACAGGTAGAGACAGACAGGTAGCGGATCATGAGGAGACAGACAGGTAGCGGATCATGAGGAGACAGACAGGTAGTGGATTATGAGGAGATATTCACTGATTTTGACAACAAGCGTTCTATAGAATCACTGACTGCACCTTTAAACAGTTTACCCTTACAATGCTACTGTATAGAGACACACACACACACTCACACACACACACTCACACACACACACACACACACACACACACACACACACACACACACACACACACACACACACACACACACACACACACCTTTAATACTACAGTCCGCTCCAGTTGTAACTTACTCCCTGTTTCTCTCCAGAGTTTCCTGCGCTCGGAGATGCAGAAACTGGGATCCTTCTGTGATGAACTGCTGCAGAGGTCAGACAGACAGACAGACAGACAGACAGACAGATAGATAGACAGACAGACAGGGAGGGAGACAGACAGACAGACAGACAGACAGACAGACAGACACACAGACAGACAGACAGACAGACAGACAGACAGACAGACAGACAGACAGACAGACAGACAGACAGACACACAGACAGACAGACAGACAGACAGGGAGGGAGACAGGGAGGGAGACAGACAGGGAGGGAGGGAGACAGACAGACAGGAGATCAGTGCATGACATTTAAGGGTGGTTAAAAAAAATTGATCCATGTAAAAATCATGATTCCTATTTTGAGATTTTTAATCGATTCATAATTTGCAAAAGAAATATGTTTTAATTTTTCGTTCTATGTATTTCCACCAATAATATAAAATAATAATGAAATTATTCTGCTGATTTAACACGGCAATAAACGTCAAGAAAATAACGTCATAGAATCGAGGCACGTCACTTAAAACATTTTTTTTATCAATGGTTGTGCGATGGTCCGTGTTGTGGTTAAATTCATACAGAGGTAATGCACACCCACAACAAGGCATCTCAAAACATTGGGATATACCCTGCGTTCTGAATCTCATACTTTCTACTATATAGTATGTAGAAAAAAGATTTAGGATGTCCTGATTCTTGTGGCCAGATTTAGGATGGTTAGAAGTACCCGGTTGTCCTACTACATCCGGCCAAGATTGTTAGTGTTGAAAACTGCATCCTATTTGGGCGATTCTGACCCACAATCCGGTGCGCACGTGAAGTGACGTCACATTGACGAAGCCTCCATATGAAAACAAACGGGGATGCGACGGATATAAAAGCAAGAGGCAAGATCAAGGAGCCATGTTATGATGAAATAAAAGAGTAAAAGTATGTCCCAATAGTATGCCTACTGCATCCTAGATTATTTTTATCGTTGGATGTAGTATGTAGAATAGAAAGAAGAAGGAGTATGCGATTCGGAACACAGGGATTGAATATGATGTAAAAGTTGTCTGCTTTAGATGCACCTGAATCTGGTTTGTGTCTCAGGTTGAATTCTCTGGAGAGTGGAGAGTCCAGCCAATGAGAGAAGAGGACGGAATGGATCAGCCAATGAGAGGAGAGCCTCAGATCACATGGGCCCTGAACCCGGTCTGACAGGCATCCAGCTGAATGTAACGACATGTCGCCTCATACCTGTGATTTATGTTCCAGTTAAAGAACCAGAAATAAAGAATTAATGATGAGACTGCTTTGTTCTTTAAATATATATTTTTTTTGTCATTTTTATGCTTTATTGATAGTGTAGAGACAGAGGTGAAATGGGGCAGAGAGGGGAGTGACATGCAGAGAACGACCGCGGGCTGGAATCAAACCCGGGTCCGCTGCTGGCCGAGGCCCATGGGGGGGGGGGGGGGGGGGGGCGCCCTTGTGTGTGTGTGTGTGTGTGTGTGTGTGTGTGTGTGTGTGTGTGCAGCAGAGGGTTCAGTGTTTGTGGTTGTTAAGCAGCGACAGGAAAAACATCAAAATCCCCCAAAGAGAGAAACGCTAATGAGACGCTAATAAGGGAGAGAGAGTGTGTGTGTGTGTGTGAGAGTGTGACTGTGTGTGAGAG
>NW_027648596.1:57500-62497 GCF_949987685.1 Ammodytes marinus
TAACATCTGCCTAGAAGTGGACTTCCTTCAAAAATATCCTCAAGCGCCACAAGAAAAGTGATTTTTCAGGTAAAAGCCAACCCAAACATTACACCTGGAGATTTGCAGACAATTTGAAACCACCATTATTCACTTGGGAGAAGGTTCTCTAGGTGGTAGGCAGAATTGCGTTTTTGCCCAAACATGGCGGTTTTGGTTATGACCAAACAGTTCAATTTTTGACTAATCTGTCCACAGAATAAGACTTCAGGTATCTCCAGGTGCTCTCTGGCAAAGTTGTGACAAGCAGTTGTTCTTTTTTGAGAGCAGAGGCTTCTTCAGCAACCATCCCATGAAAGCCATGTTGACTGAGTTTTCTTCTTATTGTGGAACCATGCACATCTGTCCCAGATGCTGCAAGAGAGGTCTGCAAATCACCAGATGTAATGTTTGGGTTGGTTTTTAACTGAAAAATCACTTATCTTGTGGCGCTTGTGGATATTTTTGAAGGAAGTCCACTTCTAGGCAGATGTTCAGTCACTCTTAAAGCTCTTCATTTGTAGATGATTTGCCTCACGGTGGACCGATGGAGCTCAAACTTTTTTTAAAATAATTTATAGCTGTCCCCAGACAAATGTGCAGCATCACAACTCTATTCCTGAGATCCTCTGAGATTGTTTCCCCTTTTAGCATGTCTGACCTGTATGGGTTCACTTTGGTGAGCCTAAACTGACCTGGTTTTATCTCTGTTGTATCTAGTGCCGCCCAATTTCTTCCCTAAAGATCTCTCACTACATTGGTCCATTTCATGACTCAATTTGGCCCATCTGATTGTGTTTACCTGCTCCATTTAAGCAATGCAGCTCAGGGTTCACAAACTTTTGCACATACAACATTCGTCAAATAATTTGTTTTATCTGTTTTAACAATTGATTTCTGGAAAATAAAAATGTTGAATTGATAAACAAACATCTGTTATTTCATATAAAAAATACTGGCATTGATAAAAATGAATTAATAATGGTTACAATAAATAAAATTCCAAAATGTTCAAGGGGTTCACAAACTTTCGCACTTGACTGTATATACTTGCAAACACACACACACACACACACTAATATATACTAACACACACACACACACACACACACACACACACACACACACACACTAATACACATGGACTAATACACACAAGTACAAGCACACATGTTATCCGTCACTACTAGTAGGTAACCTAATTGTGTGTGTGTGCGTGTGTGTGTGTGTGTGTGTGTGCGTGTCTCTCTCTCCCTGTGTGTGTCTCTCTCTCTCTCTCCCTGTGTGTGTGTGTGTGTGTGTGTGTGTGTCTCTCTCTCTCCCTGTGTGTGTGTGTGTGTGTGTGTGTGTCTCTCTCTCTCCCTGTGTGTGTGTGTGTGTGTGTGTGTGTGTGTGTGTGTGTGTCTCTCTCCCTGTGTGTGTGTGTGTGTGTGTGTGTGTGTGTGTGTGTGTGTGTCTCTCTCTCTCCCTGTGTGTGTGTGTGTGTGTGTGTGTGTGTGTGTGTGTGTCTCTCTCTCCCTGTGTGTGTGTGTGTGTGTGTGTGTGTGTGTGTGTGTGTGTGTGTGTGTGTGTGTGTGTGTGTGTGTGTGTGTGTGTGTGTGTGTGTGTGTGTGTGTGTGTGTGTGTGTGTGTGTGTGTGTGTGTGTGTGTGTGTGTGTGTGTGTGTGTGTGTGTGTGTGTGTGTGTGTGTGTGTGTGTGTCCAGCTGTCCCAGATGCTGATGAAGACCCCAAAGTGACCAGAGCAAAGTTCTTCATCAGAGACGAGTTTCTGGTAAAATATAAATCTTTCTGTCACTGACCTTTTCATTCTCATTTTGAATATATATAAACCATAGACAGACAGACAGACAGACAGACAGACAGACAGACAGACAGACAGACAGATAGACAGACAGACAGACAGACAGACAGACAGACAGACAGACAGACAGACAGACAGATAGACAGATAGACAGATAGACAGATAGATAGATAGATAGATAGATAGATAGATAGATAGATAGATAGATAGATAGATAGATAGATAGATAGATAGATAGATAGACAGATAGACTGTCTGTCTAATCCATAGACAGTAAATAATATGGATGTAGCATCCGGGCTGACCTCAGTTATTCACACGGCATCCAATAATCCTGGTTTGTGCGCGTCGCCATTTTGTGAGGGGGGAGGGAGATAGCTGACGTATACCTCCGAGGCAAAGTGAGGGACAACGGGCGGAGAGCTGTCACTCAAGAGATTGCGCCAATACATTTTAACCTCCGATAAAATAAAAACTAGCGTGGTCCAAAAAAATTCACCCCCCTCAGTGTTGTCATGGAGATATGACCTAAACATACAGACTAAAATGGTTTTGTGGCCCAGGCTGTAAATAGGTTTAATAAGACTTTGAAAACGTCTAACAAGTGAGTCAAAGAAAAACTGCTCGGTCTTGGTACCACCCCCCTAGTGGCACTTCCTGGTTACTACAGTTGTGGTCACTTCCTTATTGGATGCCGGTAAAAATCGCTGAGGTTGGGGCTTGGTATATTGTCATGAATGTTATGTGAACAATTTTACCAAACTCCAGAACATTCCTGCTGAAGTGTTGAATGTGCCTGCTGCTGGCCTGGCATGGCGCCCCCTGGTGGCTGATGCTGGCCTGGCATGGCGCCCCCTGGTGGCTGCTGGCCTGGCATGGCGCCCCCTGGTGGCTGTTGGCCTGGCATGGCGCCCCCTGGTGGCTGCTGCTGGCCTGGCATGGCGCCCCCTGGTGGCTGCTGCTGGCCTGGCATGGCGCCCCCTGGTGGCTGCTGCTGGCCTGGCATGGCGCCCCCTGGTGGCTCAGAATGCGTTGGTAGAAATGCCACTATGTGCTATAGAAGTTCCTCAGTCACTTTATTATAGGCCAGTTTCCTTTAGCTATATGGTTAGATATTACATTTTAAAATGTCTCTCTCTCCAACATGTCTGTCTGTCTGTCTGTCTCCCTGCCTGTCTTTCTGTCTCTCTACCTGTCTCCCTCTCTCCCTGTCTCTCTACCTGTCTGTATCTCTCTCTCTCCCTCCCTGTCTCTCTCTAACCTCTCTTTCTGTCTGCCTACCCGAATCTCTCCCTCCCTCCCTCCCTGTCTCCCTCTCTCCCTGCCTGTCTCTCTCCCTCTCTCTCTCTCCCTCTCCCTCTCTCTCTCCCTGCCTGTCTCTCTGCCCTAACCTGTCTCTCTCTGCCCTCCCTGTCTCCCTCCCTCTCTCCCTCTCCCTCTCCCTCCCTCCCTCCCTCCCTGTCTCTCTCCCTCTCTGTCTCTCCCTCCCTGTCTCTCTCTCCCTCCCTGTCTCTCTCTCCCTCTCTGTCTCTCCCTCTCTCCCTCCCTCCCTGCCTGTTTCCCTGCCCTAACCTGTCTGTCTCTCTCCCTGCCTGTCTCTCTGCCCTAACCTGTCTGTCTCTCAGAGGATCAGCACAGCCAGTGGAGATGGTAAACATTATTGCTATCCTCACTAACCTGTCTCTCTCTCCCTGCCTGTCTCTCTCCCTCTCCCTCCCTCTCTCCCTGCCTGTCTCTCTGCCCTAACCTGTCTGTCTCTCAGAGGATCAGCACAGCCAGTGGAGATGGTAAACATTATTGCTGTCCTCACTAACCTGTCTCTCTCCCTGTCTCTCTCTCCCTCCCTCTCTGTCTCTCTCCCTCTCCCTCCCTCTCTCCCTGCCTGTCTCTCTGCCCTAACCTGTCTGTCTCTCAGAGGATCAGCACAGCCAGTGGAGATGGTAAACATTATTGCTGTCCTCACTAACCTGTCTCACTCCCTGTCTCTCTCTCCCTCCCTCTCTGTCTCTCTCCCTCTCCCTCCCTCCCTGCCTGTCTCTCTGCCCTAACCTGTCTGTCTCTCAGAGGATCAGCACAGCCAGTGGAGATGGTAAACATTATTGCTGTCCTCACTAACCTGTCTCACTCCCTGTCTCTCTCTCCCTCCCTCTCTGTCTCTCTCCCTCTCCCTCCCTCTCTCCCTGCCTGTCTCCCTGCCCTAACCTGTCTGTCTCTCAGAGGATCAGCACAGCCAGTGGAGATGGTAAACATTATTGCTATCCTCACTTCACGTGTGCCATCGACACAGAAAACATTCGCCGCGTCTTCAACGACTGTCGTGACATCATCCAGCGCATGCACCTGCGCCAGTACGAGCTGCTCTGATTGGTCCATGATATCTATGATGTCATATCTCTCCCTCCCTCTCTCTCTATCCCTCCATCTCTCTTCCTGTCTGTCTCTCTCCCTCTCTCTCTATCCCTCCATCTCTCTTCCTGTCTGTCTCTCTCCCTCCCTCTATCTCTATCCCTCCATCTCTCTTCCTGTCTGTCTCTCTCCCTCTCCCTGCCTGTCTGTCTCTCCCTCCCTCTCCCTGCCTGTCTGTCTCTCTAACATGTCTCTCCCTCCCTGCCTGTCTGTCTGTCTCCCTGCCTGTCTCTCCCTCCCTCTCTCTCTTCCTGTCTCTCTCCCTCTCCCTGCCTGTCTCTCCCTCCCTGCCTGTCTGTCTCTCCCTCTCCCTGCCTGTCTGTCTCTCTAACATGTCTCTCCCTCCCTGCCTGTCTGTCTCCCTGCCTGTCTGTCTCTCTAACATGTCTCTCCCTCCCTGCCTGTCTGTCTCTCCCTCTCCCTGCCTGTCTGTCTCCCTCCCTGCCTGTCTGTCTCTCCCTCTCCCTGCCTGTCTGTCTCCCTCCCTGCCTGTCTGTCTCCCTGCCTGTCTCTCTCTCTCCCTGCCTGTCTGTCTCCCTCCCTGCCTGTCTGTCTCTCCCTCTCCCTGCCTGTCTGTCTCCCTCCCTGCCTGTCTGTCTCCCTGCCTGTCTCTCCCTCTCCCTGCCTGTCTGTCTCTCTAACCTGTCTCTCCCTCCCTGCCTGTCTCTCTCTCTCCCTGCCTGTCTGTCTCCCTGCCTGTCTCTCCCTCCCTGCCTGGTCCATAATATCTAACCATGTTAATTCCATTCAACCTTTATTTATACTCCAGAG
>NW_027648595.1:0-25000 GCF_949987685.1 Ammodytes marinus
TCTAATGCGTTGTCTATTCCAGAGGTCAGACCCACCCCCAGATCAACCAACACAGGGTCAGCCCCTCCGGGCCAACACCACGTCTTCACCAGACCCATGAAGGCGGTGCAGAAACGTCGCCACATCAACCCTCCAGACACAGAGGGTCCTAACGCAACCGATTCCTCCACCTGGTGGAATCCCGTTCTGCTTACCGGACCGACACCAGAGGGTCCGACCCCACTCTGCCAGAGGGTACCACGGGTGAGAGCCAGAACGTCTGCCAACGCTCCACCCTCAAATCCATTGGACACAGAGCTACGTCATGAAGATCCACAACAGGACAGGGTCCAGCCTCACGCCACGAAGGAAGCACCGCGGACCAAGAAGGACACACCTACTCCTCTCCCATCTCTTCTCCCCCTCCCTTCTTCCCCCCTCCCCGCTCCTCTTCCCTCCTCCTCTTCCCTTTCCCTCTCCATCCCCCGTCTTCTCCCTCTCCCCCTTATAACCCCCTCCTCCTCCTCCTCCTCCTCCCCCCCCCCCCCCCCTCCCCTCCCTTCAGTCCCCAGTCCCCCATTCCTCTCTGCCTCTTCTCTCTTCCAGCTCACGTCCACGCCCCTCCTCTTCAGGACAGACCTTCCCTACGGATGTGGAGGCACCTGGAACCCATCCCACGAGCACTGCTCTTCACAATGATGACTGCGACTCCATGGAGCTTTGGTCGGAGGCCAACGCTCCCCGCATGCCAACCGCCGAGGGGCCCACGGTCCCCGTTACAATTGACAGTGACAGTTCCACACCATCCAGTCCACAACCGGGGCCCAGCAGGTTACCCTCACCTACCCTCACTCCACCTATTCTCATAGAGAACACTCACACCACACCCAACACAGGCACATCTGCATCACAACCCAAGCTATTATTCTCACCAGTCTACAGACCACATAGACATCTCAGCACAGGCAAAAACAGAGTCAAGGACTGGTCCCTCACCCCCACTAAGAAGTGGGTCATCATGGGGGACTCCAACCTCAATCGCATACCACCCTTCCAAGAGCCCGACCTCCAGATCGAGTCCTATCCGGGTGCAACGTTTAGGCATGCTGAAGCCATACTGGCAAAAACCACACACACTGACATTGTTGAGTCACTCGTGCTGTCCTTTGGCATCAATGACAGAGCTCAGAGGACAGAGGGGGCACTGATCGGCCACATACAGAGGGCTGTGAGAATGGCCACTCTTGCTTTTCCCCAAGCCCTCATACTAATACCCGAACTGAATTTCTCTGAGTCCCTTCCAGAGGATGAACAACGCAACCTGAGACGGCTCAACCAACACATCGTCAGACAGTTCCACTTCATCCCCAGACTGCAGCAGAAGAGCTTCCAGGCTGAGGAAGACGGCGTCCACTGGACCATCCCCACCGCCAGGAAGATCCTCAAAGAATGGGTTGATATGTTAAAAGCAAACGCCCCGTGAAAACTGTTTTGTCTACGGGGTTTAAGAATGTCATTGTGTTAGCGCAGAAGTTTAACATTACTGCAGCTCAACTCTCCCTGCTTAACAAAGGCCTTAATTTCATACCGATCATCAGAGGAGAAAAAAATGTTAAAAATCAAACACAAATTGACATCAGAACCTACCATAGGAGACTCAAATTAGCTGCACATTTTGAGCACACTAGGGAAACTAGTCCACTCCCATTTATGCCAAAATCCACATGGGTACCACCAGAACCAACCGTGCCTTGGCCCTTAAGGCAACTAATACAGTCAGACGTGGAATGGTTCGACAACCACTATGTTGCCAAATGCAACACGACTAACCTAGATCAATTTGAACTGGAAGCCCTTAAACAACTAAAAAGCAACAAAAATATAGTCATCAAACCAGCTGATAAAGGCAGCTCTGTTGTCGTTTTGGACAGAGAGCAATACCTGTGGGAGGGTTACAGGCAACTTAATGACAAAAAGTACTATAAAAGCCTTAAGAAGCCTATCTTTAAGGACACTATTCCTTTAGTCACAGAAATACTCCAAAAACTGCAAACCAAAAAGTTCATTAATGCCAAACAGAGGTCCTTTTTGATGGGGGATGCCGAACCCAGACCTAGGCTATTTTATATGTTGCCAAAAATACACAAGGCCAGAGACAAGTGGAGCCTTCCCAATGTAATTCCACCTGGAAGGCCCATTGTCTCGGATTGTGGTAGTGAGACATATGCCACAGCCCATTTTGTGGAGACATACCTCAATCCCATATCTATCAAACATCCCAGTTACATTAAAGACACATACGACTTTGTCAACAAAATTAAACTACTGCACATTCCAGCTGATGCCTTCCTGTTCACCATGGATGTGGACAGCCTTTACACAAATATCAACACAGACCAAGGCATGGAGGCGGTCAAAAATACCTTTCAGTTATATCCAGATTCCAAACGTCCAGATAAGGAAATATTACAACTCTTATACCTTAACCTTACCAGAAACGACTTTGAATTTGACGATAAATACTTTTTACAAATATCAGGCACGGCCATGGGTAAAAAATTTGCTCCCTCTTTTGCCAATATTTTCATGGCCCAGTGGGAACAATCAGCCTTATCACAGGCTCCCATTAAACCCTTACATTACTATAGATACCTAGATGATATTTGGGGAGTGTGGACACACTCTTTACAGGAGTTTGATACATTCTGCAATTTTCTGAACAACTTTAACAGTTCCATCACCATTAAATCAACACACAGTCTCACTGAGGTGGATTTTCTGGACACGACAACCTTTAAGGGCCCTAATTTCCAGCAAACAAACAGATTGGACATTAAAGTGTTCTTTAAAGCAACAGACACACATGCTCTATTGAATAAAAGCAGCCACCATCCCAAGCACACTTTTGCGGGCTTGGTCAAATCCCAATTTTTAAGATTCCACAGAATCTGCACAAGAATAGAGGACTTTGGGTTTGCCGTGAGGGTGCTGTGCAAGGTCTTGTCCACCAGAGGGTACTCTTGGTCTTTCCTTAGACAGGTCTACAGTACTTTCAAAACAGTTAAACCAATTAACGTGGACCCCATGATACCACTGGTCATATTCTACTCGGAGTCTGCCACTAAATTGGCCAGAGCCTTTAAGAATAATTTCAAAATACTCCAGGAACAAGGTGGTCTATTGGTGGACCACAGAATAATCACGGCCTACAAGAAGAACAACAATATACAGGATATACTCATTAAAGCCAAATTAACACCGTTGACTCAGAAGACTGAGGCTGCTCGCACTGAGTTTTACAAATTTGAACCCTGGGCATACAACAAACACACCAACCAGGTGTTCGCCACCCAAAAAAGTACCAACACTAAAACTAAAAATTGCATATATCTCATAAGTTGTCTCACGTGCTCGATGCAATATGTAGGTGAGACTGGCAATACACTACTGACACGATTCACCCAACATAGATATAACATCAGCCGTAAAAAAGACACTCACCTGCCCTTGGTTAGCCATTTCATTGAGCACGGGTGGAATAATCTGACCACTACTATCTTAGAGGCAAATCCCAATTGGTCCAAGAAACAGAGGAAATATCTGGAAAGACAATGGATTCACAAGTTGAACACCCGTCTCCCCTTTGGCCTCAATGAGAAATAACTCCACAACATGATAATATAATATAATAACATAACAATAATCATATCAAATTTGATAATATATATACAAAAAAACTTTATGTTATCATTCCTACTCTAATACCACCAGGCCTTGATAGGAGATAGATATCATTACATACATAGATATTAGCGAGTACACTAACCAGTGGGCAGTCTTTGACTGTCTGCTGTCCTCTCTTAACCTAACCCCGTCAGTGCTGTTTTTATGTTTTGTCATAATATTTATTTCCACATCGAGTGACATTATCCGGCGGTCTCCCCGGGTAGTGTCTTAGTCATGTTGGTTACGAGGGAACACTTTTGTGTCTACCACCTCAAACCTGAAGTTACTTTTATTTCTCTTTTTTCACTTTTCCATGTCCATTGCATGTACAGTATTACCACCGTACGTGTCATTGAGATATAGTCAGACACATAGACTGAGCGATCACTGTCACATCTACCTTTCTATATCTCAAGTTTGTTTTATTTCTCTTTTTTCAGTTTTCCATCTCCATCTCATGTAAAGTATCATTACCATACATGTCATTGGGATATAGCTATGTAATATATGTTTCTATATATTCAGGTAACACTCTTGTGTCCACCACCACTAATCCAAAGTTAATTTTGTTTTTCTTTGTTCTATTTCACATATCCATCTCATGTAAAGGATTACCATCGTGCATGACATTGGGATATAGTAACATATGTAGATGGGCTGTACACTGCCATTGTCACCTCTCTATATTTGAAGTTAATTTTTTTTCATTTTGTTCAATTTTCCACATCCTTTTCATGTCAAGTATTATTACCATACATGTCATCGTGATATAACTGTGTGATATATGTTCCTATATATTGAGGTAACACTCTGGTGTCCACCACCGCTATCTAAAGTTATTTTTATTTCTTTTTGTTCTATTTTGCATGTCCATCTCATGTAAAGTATCACCACCTACATGACATTGGGACATAGTTATATTTATTTCAATATCTATCACGTATACCTACTGTGTAAATGCATAATATGCTTACATATGACTATAGGAAAATGATGTTTCTGAAAGGCCTGTACGAAGCATGTCACCACTCACGATATCCATGATGATCACCCTTTACCCGCTATGGTCCACATCGGCCACGGGTCCAATATAGTCCATTGACGTGGCAATTTTTGTATTGGTGCACAGTATCCTTACGTGCCTAATCCTAAGTCACAGACCCCCCAATTAGATTGTTATTATTATTATTTATTAGTGGAGGTTAACACCTTCCCTTCCCCTTACTCTAAACCTAACCATTCGGGCCTTATGCCTAATCCTAAATTCACATCCATCCATTTCATTCATGTAGTCTTCATTTTCCCCACAATTGGCTTCCATTATTCACGCAGGAGCTTCTGGACTCCTGGAGTCCCTGAATGCAACCATTCACCGGCTCAAACCACCTTTTCTTCAAATTTCCGAGGGCCCCTGAATGCAACCATTTCCGGTCCAATTTTTTACAATTAGTTTATATCCAGTTTAATATTTTTTAGGTCTGCGCCCCCCTCTGGGGTCTAGACATTTTTCTAATCCCTTTCCCCTTTGGAAATTTTATTTCTTTACTTTTAATTCGTCCGGGATATCGCCAACTTTAGAGGTCACGGGGTGAAAGGTATATCCGCCCAACCCCCGCTTTCATCTCCCTCTTTCACTTTGGTCTTCATGCTGGAAGCACACCAATTAGCGCTCGTACAGGTACTTTCTCAAGATTGCTAGGCTGATGAAGGTTTTTTTGTAACCGAAACGTCCCGCCGTTATATTGCAACTGTAAATAAACAAATCAATTTGATTAACATCATCTTCCGATCTTTTTTCGATTTTTAATAAATTTTTTTCACACAACATTCTTGCTAATTACCACGAGCTAACACCACTGGTGCGTTATAACACCTTACTATGGATGAACGCTACAACCCACATGAATGGACCAAAGTCCAGAGCAGGAGATCTGGTAGGACCCGCTATAAAGCTCCCTATATTAATCGCAATCGACATTATTCACCGGAGAATAACGAAGTTCGCCATCACTCATCTGATAAAAACGAGGTCCGTCAAGACTACAAAAATGGCGGCGCCCATAGCCCGGAGCGCGCGCCATCTTACGCTCAAGCGGTCAGATGGGGCCCGCGTAGACCTTATTCTTCACCGGAGTCTACCGGAACCAGGTACGAACACCCACGTCACGGGCCTAGACCTGCACCATGGCAAGCGCCTAGGGTTGAACATTACTCCAGATGGAGCCACGATGATCAATACCATGATTATATATCCTCACCAGAGAGGTACTATCACCGTGGCTATCCACACACTGCTAGATATCACAGTGGGGGGAGATATGATGATCGCCCATACGGCACCACCAGCAGAGATGGGTCACGGTACAGACCACCATCTAATCCCCTTGATGTCGGGCGTCCCGCACCTGCTGCGCCGCCGCCTCTGATGCGACCTTCCAGACCTCATAGACGCAGCACGCCACCTCCCAGGGCGCGTCCGAGCACGCCGCCCCCTCGATTCCGACCACCCAGGGGTCGCCGACCGACCACGCCGCCCCCCCAGGTTCGTGGGCCCAGGGGAGCCAGACCAGGCACGCCACCACCGCGTGATCGACCACCTAGGGGTCGTAGACCGACCACGCCGCCCCCCCATACCCGTGGGCGCAGGGCAACCAGGCCAGGTACGCCACCACCACGTAATCGACCACCGAGGGGTCGCAGACCGGCTACGCCTCCACCACACTACAGAAGCGACCCGGATTTCGCAGCCAAGGCCAGGGTGACATGCAGGCTCATCAAAGCCACACATCACATGTCCAACATCAGCGGTAGGTCCATCCCCATCGCAATCGACAAACTCACCACCAAATTGGCGACTTCGATTAAACCAGCAGCGCCCAACCCCACCACCACTTCCCTCATAGAGGCCAACGCCAAGCAGTGGGAACAGGAGACGCTGCTAATTCTCAAGGATCATTACCAAGAGTGCTTGGACACAGACCTAGAGATCATGACCCAGGTCGGTGGCGTCGACTGGCAACAGCCTTTTGGGGTGGCCACCACGTGGGCTAAGAAACAGCTGGGACAAAGGCTCTTACAACGCACTCTAGACAAAGTCCATTCCATGCTGTCTAATGCGTTGTCTATTCCAGAGGTCAGACCCACCCCCAGATCAACCAACACAGGGTCAGCCCCTCCGGGCCAACACCACGTCTTCACCAGACCCATGAAGGCGGTGCAGAAACGTCGCCACATCAACCCTCCAGACACAGAGGGTCCTAACGCAACCGATTCCTCCACCTGGTGGAATCCCGTTCTGCTTACCGGACCGACACCAGAGGGTCCGACCCCACTCTGCCAGAGGGTACCACGGGTGAGAGCCAGAACGTCTGCCAACGCTCCACCCTCAAATCCATTGGACACAGAGCTACGTCATGAAGATCCACAACAGGACAGGGTCCAGCCTCACGCCACGAAGGAAGCACCGCGGACCAAGAAGGACACACCTACTCCTCTCCCATCTCTTCTCCCCCTCCCTTCTTCCCCCCTCCCCGCTCCTCTTCCCTCCTCCTCTTCCCTTTCCCTCTCCATCCCCCGTCTTCTCCCTCTCCCCCTTATAACCCCCTCCTCCTCCTCCTCCTCCTCCCCCCCCCCCCCCCTCCCCTCCCTTCAGTCCCCAGTCCCCCATTCCTCTCTGCCTCTTCTCTCTTCCAGCTCACGTCCACGCCCCTCCTCTTCAGGACAGACCTTCCCTACGGATGTGGAGGCACCTGGAACCCATCCCACGAGCACTGCTCTTCACAATGATGACTGCGACTCCATGGAGCTTTGGTCGGAGGCCAACGCTCCCCGCATGCCAACCGCCGAGGGGCCCACGGTCCCCGTTACAATTGACAGTGACAGTTCCACACCATCCAGTCCACAACCGGGGCCCAGCAGGTTACCCTCACCTACCCTCACTCCACCTATTCTCATAGAGAACACTCACACCACACCCAACACAGGCACATCTGCATCACAACCCAAGCTATTATTCTCACCAGTCTACAGACCACATAGACATCTCAGCACAGGCAAAAACAGAGTCAAGGACTGGTCCCTCACCCCCACTAAGAAGTGGGTCATCATGGGGGACTCCAACCTCAATCGCATACCACCCTTCCAAGAGCCCGACCTCCAGATCGAGTCCTATCCGGGTGCAACGTTTAGGCATGCTGAAGCCATACTGGCAAAAACCACACACACTGACATTGTTGAGTCACTCGTGCTGTCCTTTGGCATCAATGACAGAGCTCAGAGGACAGAGGGGGCACTGATCGGCCACATACAGAGGGCTGTGAGAATGGCCACTCTTGCTTTTCCCCAAGCCCTCATACTAATACCCGAACTGAATTTCTCTGAGTCCCTTCCAGAGGATGAACAACGCAACCTGAGACGGCTCAACCAACACATCGTCAGACAGTTCCACTTCATCCCCAGACTGCAGCAGAAGAGCTTCCAGGCTGAGGAAGACGGCGTCCACTGGACCATCCCCACCGCCAGGAAGATCCTCAAAGAATGGGTTGATATGTTAAAAGCAAACGCCCCGTGAAAACTGTTTTGTCTACGGGGTTTAAGAATGTCATTGTGTTAGCGCAGAAGTTTAACATTACTGCAGCTCAACTCTCCCTGCTTAACAAAGGCCTTAATTTCATACCGATCATCAGAGGAGAAAAAAATGTTAAAAATCAAACACAAATTGACATCAGAACCTACCATAGGAGACTCAAATTAGCTGCACATTTTGAGCACACTAGGGAAACTAGTCCACTCCCATTTATGCCAAAATCCACATGGGTACCACCAGAACCAACCGTGCCTTGGCCCTTAAGGCAACTAATACAGTCAGACGTGGAATGGTTCGACAACCACTATGTTGCCAAATGCAACACGACTAACCTAGATCAATTTGAACTGGAAGCCCTTAAACAACTAAAAAGCAACAAAAATATAGTCATCAAACCAGCTGATAAAGGCAGCTCTGTTGTCGTTTTGGACAGAGAGCAATACCTGTGGGAGGGTTACAGGCAACTTAATGACAAAAAGTACTATAAAAGCCTTAAGAAGCCTATCTTTAAGGACACTATTCCTTTAGTCACAGAAATACTCCAAAAACTGCAAACCAAAAAGTTCATTAATGCCAAACAGAGGTCCTTTTTGATGGGGGATGCCGAACCCAGACCTAGGCTATTTTATATGTTGCCAAAAATACACAAGGCCAGAGACAAGTGGAGCCTTCCCAATGTAATTCCACCTGGAAGGCCCATTGTCTCGGATTGTGGTAGTGAGACATATGCCACAGCCCATTTTGTGGAGACATACCTCAATCCCATATCTATCAAACATCCCAGTTACATTAAAGACACATACGACTTTGTCAACAAAATTAAACTACTGCACATTCCAGCTGATGCCTTCCTGTTCACCATGGATGTGGACAGCCTTTACACAAATATCAACACAGACCAAGGCATGGAGGCGGTCAAAAATACCTTTCAGTTATATCCAGATTCCAAACGTCCAGATAAGGAAATATTACAACTCTTATACCTTAACCTTACCAGAAACGACTTTGAATTTGACGATAAATACTTTTTACAAATATCAGGCACGGCCATGGGTAAAAAATTTGCTCCCTCTTTTGCCAATATTTTCATGGCCCAGTGGGAACAATCAGCCTTATCACAGGCTCCCATTAAACCCTTACATTACTATAGATACCTAGATGATATTTGGGGAGTGTGGACACACTCTTTACAGGAGTTTGATACATTCTGCAATTTTCTGAACAACTTTAACAGTTCCATCACCATTAAATCAACACACAGTCTCACTGAGGTGGATTTTCTGGACACGACAACCTTTAAGGGCCCTAATTTCCAGCAAACAAACAGATTGGACATTAAAGTGTTCTTTAAAGCAACAGACACACATGCTCTATTGAATAAAAGCAGCCACCATCCCAAGCACACTTTTGCGGGCTTGGTCAAATCCCAATTTTTAAGATTCCACAGAATCTGCACAAGAATAGAGGACTTTGGGTTTGCCGTGAGGGTGCTGTGCAAGGTCTTGTCCACCAGAGGGTACTCTTGGTCTTTCCTTAGACAGGTCTACAGTACTTTCAAAACAGTTAAACCAATTAACGTGGACCCCATGATACCACTGGTCATATTCTACTCGGAGTCTGCCACTAAATTGGCCAGAGCCTTTAAGAATAATTTCAAAATACTCCAGGAACAAGGTGGTCTATTGGTGGACCACAGAATAATCACGGCCTACAAGAAGAACAACAATATACAGGATATACTCATTAAAGCCAAATTAACACCGTTGACTCAGAAGACTGAGGCTGCTCGCACTGAGTTTTACAAATTTGAACCCTGGGCATACAACAAACACACCAACCAGGTGTTCGCCACCCAAAAAAGTACCAACACTAAAACTAAAAATTGCATATATCTCATAAGTTGTCTCACGTGCTCGATGCAATATGTAGGTGAGACTGGCAATACACTACTGACACGATTCACCCAACATAGATATAACATCAGCCGTAAAAAAGACACTCACCTGCCCTTGGTTAGCCATTTCATTGAGCACGGGTGGAATAATCTGACCACTACTATCTTAGAGGCAAATCCCAATTGGTCCAAGAAACAGAGGAAATATCTGGAAAGACAATGGATTCACAAGTTGAACACCCGTCTCCCCTTTGGCCTCAATGAGAAATAACTCCACAACATGATAATATAATATAATAACATAACAATAATCATATCAAATTTGATAATATATATACAAAAAAACTTTATGTTATCATTCCTACTCTAATACCACCAGGCCTTGATAGGAGATAGATATCATTACATACATAGATATTAGCGAGTACACTAACCAGTGGGCAGTCTTTGACTGTCTGCTGTCCTCTCTTAACCTAACCCCGTCAGTGCTGTTTTTATGTTTTGTCATAATATTTATTTCCACATCGAGTGACATTATCCGGCGGTCTCCCCGGGTAGTGTCTTAGTCATGTTGGTTACGAGGGAACACTTTTGTGTCTACCACCTCAAACCTGAAGTTACTTTTATTTCTCTTTTTTCACTTTTCCATGTCCATTGCATGTACAGTATTACCACCGTACGTGTCATTGAGATATAGTCAGACACATAGACTGAGCGATCACTGTCACATCTACCTTTCTATATCTCAAGTTTGTTTTATTTCTCTTTTTTCAGTTTTCCATCTCCATCTCATGTAAAGTATCATTACCATACATGTCATTGGGATATAGCTATGTAATATATGTTTCTATATATTCAGGTAACACTCTTGTGTCCACCACCACTAATCCAAAGTTAATTTTGTTTTTCTTTGTTCTATTTCACATATCCATCTCATGTAAAGGATTACCATCGTGCATGACATTGGGATATAGTAACATATGTAGATGGGCTGTACACTGCCATTGTCACCTCTCTATATTTGAAGTTAATTTTTTTTCATTTTGTTCAATTTTCCACATCCTTTTCATGTCAAGTATTATTACCATACATGTCATCGTGATATAACTGTGTGATATATGTTCCTATATATTGAGGTAACACTCTGGTGTCCACCACCGCTATCTAAAGTTATTTTTATTTCTTTTTGTTCTATTTTGCATGTCCATCTCATGTAAAGTATCACCACCTACATGACATTGGGACATAGTTATATTTATTTCAATATCTATCACGTATACCTACTGTGTAAATGCATAATATGCTTACATATGACTATAGGAAAATGATGTTTCTGAAAGGCCTGTACGAAGCATGTCACCACTCACGATATCCATGATGATCACCCTTTACCCGCTATGGTCCACATCGGCCACGGGTCCAATATAGTCCATTGACGTGGCAATTTTTGTATTGGTGCACAGTATCCTTACGTGCCTAATCCTAAGTCACAGACCCCCCAATTAGATTGTTATTATTATTATTTATTAGTGGAGGTTAACACCTTCCCTTCCCCTTACTCTAAACCTAACCATTCGGGCCTTATGCCTAATCCTAAATTCACATCCATCCATTTCATTCATGTAGTCTTCATTTTCCCCACAATTGGCTTCCATTATTCACGCAGGAGCTTCTGGACTCCTGGAGTCCCTGAATGCAACCATTCACCGGCTCAAACCACCTTTTCTTCAAATTTCCGAGGGCCCCTGAATGCAACCATTTCCGGTCCAATTTTTTACAATTAGTTTATATCCAGTTTAATATTTTTTAGGTCTGCGCCCCCCTCTGGGGTCTAGACATTTTTCTAATCCCTTTCCCCTTTGGAAATTTTATTTCTTTACTTTTAATTCGTCCGGGATATCGCCAACTTTAGAGGTCACGGGGTGAAAGGTATATCCGCCCAACCCCCGCTTTCATCTCCCTCTTTCACTTTGGTCTTCATGCTGGAAGCACACCAATTAGCGCTCGTACAGGTACTTTCTCAAGATTGCTAGGCTGATGAAGGTTTTTTTGTAACCGAAACGTCCCGCCGTTATATTGCAACTGTAAATAAACAAATCAATTTGATTAACATCATCTTCCGATCTTTTTTCGATTTTTAATAAATTTTTTTCACACAACATTCTTGCTAATTACCACGAGCTAACACCACTGGTGCGTTATAACACCTTACTATGGATGAACGCTACAACCCACATGAATGGACCAAAGTCCAGAGCAGGAGATCTGGTAGGACCCGCTATAAAGCTCCCTATATTAATCGCAATCGACATTATTCACCGGAGAATAACGAAGTTCGCCATCACTCATCTGATAAAAACGAGGTCCGTCAAGACTACAAAAATGGCGGCGCCCATAGCCCGGAGCGCGCGCCATCTTACGCTCAAGCGGTCAGATGGGGCCCGCGTAGACCTTATTCTTCACCGGAGTCTACCGGAACCAGGTACGAACACCCACGTCACGGGCCTAGACCTGCACCATGGCAAGCGCCTAGGGTTGAACATTACTCCAGATGGAGCCACGATGATCAATACCATGATTATATATCCTCACCAGAGAGGTACTATCACCGTGGCTATCCACACACTGCTAGATATCACAGTGGGGGGAGATATGATGATCGCCCATACGGCACCACCAGCAGAGATGGGTCACGGTACAGACCACCATCTAATCCCCTTGATGTCGGGCGTCCCGCACCTGCTGCGCCGCCGCCTCTGATGCGACCTTCCAGACCTCATAGACGCAGCACGCCACCTCCCAGGGCGCGTCCGAGCACGCCGCCCCCTCGATTCCGACCGCCCAGGGGTCGCCGACCGACCACGCCGCCCCCCCAGGTTCGTGGGCCCAGGGGAGCCAGACCAGGCACGCCACCACCGCGTGATCGACCACCTAGGGGTCGTAGACCGACCACGCCGCCCCCCCATACCCGTGGGCGCAGGGCAACCAGGCCAGGTACGCCACCACCACGTAATCGACCACCGAGGGGTCGCAGACCGGCTACGCCTCCACCACACTACAGAAGCGACCCGGATTTCGCAGCCAAGGCCAGGGTGACATGCAGGCTCATCAAAGCCACACATCACATGTCCAACATCAGCGGTAGGTCCATCCCCATCGCAATCGACAAACTCACCACCAAATTGGCGACTTCGATTAAACCAGCAGCGCCCAACCCCACCACCACTTCCCTCATAGAGGCCAACGCCAAGCAGTGGGAACAGGAGACGCTGCTAATTCTCAAGGATCATTACCAAGAGTGCTTGGACACAGACCTAGAGATCATGACCCAGGTCGGTGGCGTCGACTGGCAACAGCCTTTTGGGGTGGCCACCACGTGGGCTAAGAAACAGCTGGGACAAAGGCTCTTACAACGCACTCTAGACAAAGTCCATTCCATGCTGTCTAATGCGTTGTCTATTCCAGAGGTCAGACCCACCCCCAGATCAACCAACACAGGGTCAGCCCCTCCGGGCCAACACCACGTCTTCACCAGACCCATGAAGGCGGTGCAGAAACGTCGCCACATCAACCCTCCAGACACAGAGGGTCCTAACGCAACCGATTCCTCCACCTGGTGGAATCCCGTTCTGCTTACCGGACCGACACCAGAGGGTCCGACCCCACTCTGCCAGAGGGTACCACGGGTGAGAGCCAGAACGTCTGCCAACGCTCCACCCTCAAATCCATTGGACACAGAGCTACGTCATGAAGATCCACAACAGGACAGGGTCCAGCCTCACGCCACGAAGGAAGCACCGCGGACCAAGAAGGACACACCTACTCCTCTCCCATCTCTTCTCCCCCTCCCTTCTTCCCCCCTCCCCGCTCCTCTTCCCTCCTCCTCTTCCCTTTCCCTCTCCATCCCCCGTCTTCTCCCTCTCCCCCTTATAACCCCCTCCTCCTCCTCCTCCTCCTCCCCCCCCCCCCCCCTCCCCTCCCTTCAGTCCCCAGTCCCCCATTCCTCTCTGCCTCTTCTCTCTTCCAGCTCACGTCCACGCCCCTCCTCTTCAGGACAGACCTTCCCTACGGATGTGGAGGCACCTGGAACCCATCCCACGAGCACTGCTCTTCACAATGATGACTGCGACTCCATGGAGCTTTGGTCGGAGGCCAACGCTCCCCGCATGCCAACCGCCGAGGGGCCCACGGTCCCCGTTACAATTGACAGTGACAGTTCCACACCATCCAGTCCACAACCGGGGCCCAGCAGGTTACCCTCACCTACCCTCACTCCACCTATTCTCATAGAGAACACTCACACCACACCCAACACAGGCACATCTGCATCACAACCCAAGCTATTATTCTCACCAGTCTACAGACCACATAGACATCTCAGCACAGGCAAAAACAGAGTCAAGGACTGGTCCCTCACCCCCACTAAGAAGTGGGTCATCATGGGGGACTCCAACCTCAATCGCATACCACCCTTCCAAGAGCCCGACCTCCAGATCGAGTCCTATCCGGGTGCAACGTTTAGGCATGCTGAAGCCATACTGGCAAAAACCACACACACTGACATTGTTGAGTCACTCGTGCTGTCCTTTGGCATCAATGACAGAGCTCAGAGGACAGAGGGGGCACTGATCGGCCACATACAGAGGGCTGTGAGAATGGCCACTCTTGCTTTTCCCCAAGCCCTCATACTAATACCCGAACTGAATTTCTCTGAGTCCCTTCCAGAGGATGAACAACGCAACCTGAGACGGCTCAACCAACACATCGTCAGACAGTTCCACTTCATCCCCAGACTGCAGCAGAAGAGCTTCCAGGCTGAGGAAGACGGCGTCCACTGGACCATCCCCACCGCCAGGAAGATCCTCAAAGAATGGGTTGATATGTTAAAAGCAAACGCCCCGTGAAAACTGTTTTGTCTACGGGGTTTAAGAATGTCATTGTGTTAGCGCAGAAGTTTAACATTACTGCAGCTCAACTCTCCCTGCTTAACAAAGGCCTTAATTTCATACCGATCATCAGAGGAGAAAAAAATGTTAAAAATCAAACACAAATTGACATCAGAACCTACCATAGGAGACTCAAATTAGCTGCACATTTTGAGCACACTAGGGAAACTAGTCCACTCCCATTTATGCCAAAATCCACATGGGTACCACCAGAACCAACCGTGCCTTGGCCCTTAAGGCAACTAATACAGTCAGACGTGGAATGGTTCGACAACCACTATGTTGCCAAATGCAACACGACTAACCTAGATCAATTTGAACTGGAAGCCCTTAAACAACTAAAAAGCAACAAAAATATAGTCATCAAACCAGCTGATAAAGGCAGCTCTGTTGTCGTTTTGGACAGAGAGCAATACCTGTGGGAGGGTTACAGGCAACTTAATGACAAAAAGTACTATAAAAGCCTTAAGAAGCCTATCTTTAAGGACACTATTCCTTTAGTCACAGAAATACTCCAAAAACTGCAAACCAAAAAGTTCATTAATGCCAAACAGAGGTCCTTTTTGATGGGGGATGCCGAACCCAGACCTAGGCTATTTTATATGTTGCCAAAAATACACAAGGCCAGAGACAAGTGGAGCCTTCCCAATGTAATTCCACCTGGAAGGCCCATTGTCTCGGATTGTGGTAGTGAGACATATGCCACAGCCCATTTTGTGGAGACATACCTCAATCCCATATCTATCAAACATCCCAGTTACATTAAAGACACATACGACTTTGTCAACAAAATTAAACTACTGCACATTCCAGCTGATGCCTTCCTGTTCACCATGGATGTGGACAGCCTTTACACAAATATCAACACAGACCAAGGCATGGAGGCGGTCAAAAATACCTTTCAGTTATATCCAGATTCCAAACGTCCAGATAAGGAAATATTACAACTCTTATACCTTAACCTTACCAGAAACGACTTTGAATTTGACGATAAATACTTTTTACAAATATCAGGCACGGCCATGGGTAAAAAATTTGCTCCCTCTTTTGCCAATATTTTCATGGCCCAGTGGGAACAATCAGCCTTATCACAGGCTCCCATTAAACCCTTACATTACTATAGATACCTAGATGATATTTGGGGAGTGTGGACACACTCTTTACAGGAGTTTGATACATTCTGCAATTTTCTGAACAACTTTAACAGTTCCATCACCATTAAATCAACACACAGTCTCACTGAGGTGGATTTTCTGGACACGACAACCTTTAAGGGCCCTAATTTCCAGCAAACAAACAGATTGGACATTAAAGTGTTCTTTAAAGCAACAGACACACATGCTCTATTGAATAAAAGCAGCCACCATCCCAAGCACACTTTTGCGGGCTTGGTCAAATCCCAATTTTTAAGATTCCACAGAATCTGCACAAGAATAGAGGACTTTGGGTTTGCCGTGAGGGTGCTGTGCAAGGTCTTGTCCACCAGAGGGTACTCTTGGTCTTTCCTTAGACAGGTCTACAGTACTTTCAAAACAGTTAAACCAATTAACGTGGACCCCATGATACCACTGGTCATATTCTACTCGGAGTCTGCCACTAAATTGGCCAGAGCCTTTAAGAATAATTTCAAAATACTCCAGGAACAAGGTGGTCTATTGGTGGACCACAGAATAATCACGGCCTACAAGAAGAACAACAATATACAGGATATACTCATTAAAGCCAAATTAACACCGTTGACTCAGAAGACTGAGGCTGCTCGCACTGAGTTTTACAAATTTGAACCCTGGGCATACAACAAACACACCAACCAGGTGTTCGCCACCCAAAAAAGTACCAACACTAAAACTAAAAATTGCATATATCTCATAAGTTGTCTCACGTGCTCGATGCAATATGTAGGTGAGACTGGCAATACACTACTGACACGATTCACCCAACATAGATATAACATCAGCCGTAAAAAAGACACTCACCTGCCCTTGGTTAGCCATTTCATTGAGCACGGGTGGAATAATCTGACCACTACTATCTTAGAGGCAAATCCCAATTGGTCCAAGAAACAGAGGAAATATCTGGAAAGACAATGGATTCACAAGTTGAACACCCGTCTCCCCTTTGGCCTCAATGAGAAATAACTCCACAACATGATAATATAATATAATAACATAACAATAATCATATCAAATTTGATAATATATATACAAAAAAACTTTATGTTATCATTCCTACTCTAATACCACCAGGCCTTGATAGGAGATAGATATCATTACATACATAGATATTAGCGAGTACACTAACCAGTGGGCAGTCTTTGACTGTCTGCTGTCCTCTCTTAACCTAACCCTAACCCTAACCCTAACCCTAACCCTAACCCTAACCCCCTAACCCTAACCCTAACCCCCTAACCCTAACCCTAACCCTAACCCTAACCCTAACCCTAACCCTAACCCTAACCCCTAACCCTAACCCTAACCCTAACCCTAACCCTAACCCTAACCCTAACCCTAACCCTAACCCTAACCCTAACCCTAACCCTAACCCTAACCCTAACCCCTAACCCTAACCCTAACCCTAACCCTAACCCTAACCCTAACCCTAACCCTAACCCTAACCCTAACCCTAACCCTAACCCTAACCCTAACCCTAACCCTAACCCTAACCCTAACCCTAACCCTAACCCTAACCCTAACCCTAACCCTAACCCTAACCCTAACCCTAACCCTAACCCTAACCCTAACCCTAACCCTAACCCTAACCCTAACCCTAACCCTAACCCTTTTACCTAACCCTAACCCTGGCGTCTCTATCACAACCTTACCACGACCCTTATCCTAACCCTAATCTCCGACTTTTACCTAAACTTAACCCTCTCACCTAACCCTAATACCGAGTTTTACCTAAACCTAACCCTGGCGTCTCGATAACAACCTTACCATGACCCTTATCCTAACCCTAATCGCCGACTTTTACCTAAACCTAACCCTGGCGTCTCGATAACAACCTTACCATAACCTCTTATCCTAACCCTAGTCGCCGACCTTTACCTAACCCTAACCACTCTGAAATAACAAACCCGATAACGACAAATTTATCCAATAAAGGCTGACATGATTCTACTTCAACAAAACTCTCTCAAAGTTCCTACCAAAACCCGATATGGGAAGATCAAAAACCAGGAAATTTAGAATACAATTGGCATAAAACCGGATACACCCCGTGATTTGATCACCACGGGGGGGGCCTCCCTCGGAGGAGAGTGTCTAGTGAGAAATGGCCGAAACACTCTGTGATTCCGAGGTCCACTACTGATGAAATGTATCCCTAAATTTAGGATTTATCCACAAAAATAACTAGTTATTTAAACACGTTTATTCAAACCTAGAGTAAAAATACTCAAAAAACCTGAAATAAAGAACCCTTTCTGGGGCAATCCTAAATCAAGTAACAAATCGCTCTGGACAAATTCTCAAGACCTGAAATACAGAACCCTTTCGAGGGCAATCCTAAGTCACGTAACGAATCACTCTGGATAAATTCAAAAGACCTGAAATACAGAACCCTTTTTAGGGCAATCCGAAGTCATGTAACTAATCACTCTGGTTAAATTCTAAGAAGACCTGAAATACAGAACCCTTTTTAGGGCAATTTGAAGTCCTGAAATACAGAACCCTTTTTAGGGCAAAAGAATAACCTAAGTCAAGTAACAAATCACTCTGGATAAATCCAAAGGATCGGAATGCTTTTCAACATAGAAGTAATGAAACACTCAAGACAAGAAATACAGAACCCTGTTTAGGGCAATTTAAGTCATGAAAACAAATCACGTGGGTAATATGGAATGAGAAGCTGCTGACAACGTGCGACGGTCCGTGCATTGCCTTTGGCACCCCATTTCAACTGCCCAGTCGTCGGATGAAGCAGGGGGTGTCATCGAGATAACTTCAACTACCTAAGAAGACCTGAAATACAGAACCCTTTTTAGGGCAATTTGAAGTCCTGAAATACAGAACCCTTTTTAGGGCAAAAGAATAACCTAAGTCAAGTAACAAATCACTCTGGATAAATCCAAAGGATCGGAATGCTTTTCAACATAGAAGTAATGAAACACTCAAGACAAGAAATACAGAACCCTGTTTAGGGCAATTTAAGTCATGAAAACAAATCACGTGGGTAATATGGAATGAGAAGCTGCTGACAACGTGCGACGGTCCGTGCATTGCCTTTGGCACCCCATTTCAACTGCCCAGTCGTCGGATGAAGCAGGGGGTGTCATCGAGATAACTTCAACTACCTAACCCTAACCCTAAAACCCCCTTATCCTAACCCTAACCCTAACCCTAACCCTAACCCTAACCCTAACCCTAACCCTAACCCTAACCCCTAACCCTTCCTCAACTTTGGTCCAGCTACAGCGAAGGCTCTGTCTCCCCTGCTCTTCAGCTTAGACCTGGGACAGTCTAGAATACATTGGTCAGAGGACCTCAGTGCTCTGACAGGACTGTGCAGAGAGTTTTACATTTTTAATTTTACATTCCACATTCCACTTCCACATTCCACATTCAGATTCCAACTTTTACATAGGGTTTTTAAAAAACTTCACCACAGACCATTACTAGACCACTCAAAATGGCCTGAAACGTGCTCCTAGACACTTCCTGGGGGAATTTTTTTTTTGACTCCACACTTAGTCAAATTTTAACAAAAAAATATTTTATATGGGGTTTTTAAAAAACTTCACCACAGACCATTACCAAACGACTCAAAATGGCCTGAAACGTGCTCCTAGACACTTTCCGTGGGAACTTTTTTTTTTGGACTCAGCACTTAGAGAAATTTTCAATGACGCCCATTCATTCCTATTGGGCGAACGTTTTCGCTTATAACTCCAGAACCGTAGGTCCTAGAGACTTGAAAGTGGGTGGCGTCAGACCTAATTTGGGGTCGCTGAACACGCCAGAGTTAAAATCAAGTCTCTACGACTTACCGTTCCGGAGATATGGCCATTTTAAAGTTTCAAACTAAGATTTCGAATATTTCCCAAGGTTCCACGGGGTCAAACGACACACCATTGGAAAGGTCTGGGAACAAGGAATCCAAGGAACTTGGTTCCATGATGATAAGGCATTCCTATCCGGAGTTATTGGCAAAAACATTCTTGAGAGGCCTCTCGAAGGACGTATTTATCCCTATAACCTAACCCTAACCCTAACCCTAACCCTAACCCTAACCCTAACCCTAACCCTAACCCTAACCCTAACCCTAACCCTAACCCTAACCCTAACCCTAACCCTAACCCTAACCCTAACCCTAACCCTAACCCTAACCCTAACCCTAACCCTAACCCTAACCCTAACCCTAACCCTAACCCTAACCCTAACCCTAACCCTCTAACCCTAACCCTAACCCTAACCCTAACCCTAACCCTAACCCTAACCCTAACCCTAACCCTAACCCTAACCCTAACCCTAACCCTAACCCTAACCCCCTAACCCTAACCCTAACCCCCTAACCCTAACCCTAACCCTAACCCTAACCCTAACCCTAACCCTAACCCTAACCCCTAACCCTAACCCTAACCCTAACCCTAACCCTAACCCTAACCCTAACCCTAACCCTAACCCTAACCCTAACCCTAACCCTAACCCTAACCCTAACCCCTAACCCTAACCCTAACCCTAACCCTAACCCTAACCCTAACCCTAACCCTAACCCTAACCCTAACCCTAACCCTAACCCTAACCCTAACCCTAACCCTAACCCTAACCCTAACCCTAACCCTAACCCTAACCCTAACCCTAACCCTAACCCTAACCCTAACCCTAACCCTAACCCTAACCCTAACCCTAACCCTAACCCTAACCCTAACCCTAACCCTAACCCTAACCCTTTTACCTAACCCTAACCCTGGCGTCTCTATCACAACCTTACCACGACCCTTATCCTAACCCTAATCTCCGACTTTTACCTAAACTTAACCCTCTCACCTAACCCTAATACCGAGTTTTACCTAAACCTAACCCTGGCGTCTCGATAACAACCTTACCATGACCCTTATCCTAACCCTAATCGCCGACTTTTACCTAAACCTAACCCTGGCGTCTCGATAACAACCTTACCATAACCTCTTATCCTAACCCTAGTCGCCGACCTTTACCTAACCCTAACCACTCTGAAATAACAAACCCGATAACGACAAATTTATCCAATAAAGGCTGACATGATTCTACTTCAACAAAACTCTCTCAAAGTTCCTACCAAAACCCGATATGGGAAGATCAAAAACCAGGAAATTTAGAATACAATTGGCATAAAACCGGATACACCCCGTGATTTGATCACCACGGGGGGGGCCTCCCTCGGAGGAGAGTGTCTAGTGAGAAATGGCCGAAACACTCTGTGATTCCGAGGTCCACTACTGATGAAATGTATCCCTAAATTTAGGATTTATCCACAAAAATAACTAGTTATTTAAACACGTTTATTCAAACCTAGAGTAAAAATACTCAAAAAACCTGAAATAAAGAACCCTTTCTGGGGCAATCCTAAATCAAGTAACAAATCGCTCTGGACAAATTCTCAAGACCTGAAATACAGAACCCTTTCGAGGGCAATCCTAAGTCACGTAACGAATCACTCTGGATAAATTCAAAAGACCTGAAATACAGAACCCTTTTTAGGGCAATCCGAAGTCATGTAACTAATCACTCTGGTTAAATTCTAAGAAGACCTGAAATACAGAACCCTTTTTAGGGCAATTTGAAGTCCTGAAATACAGAACCCTTTTTAGGGCAAAAGAATAACCTAAGTCAAGTAACAAATCACTCTGGATAAATCCAAAGGATCGGAATGCTTTTCAACATAGAAGTAATGAAACACTCAAGACAAGAAATACAGAACCCTGTTTAGGGCAATTTAAGTCATGAAAACAAATCACGTGGGTAATATGGAATGAGAAGCTGCTGACAACGTGCGACGGTCCGTGCATTGCCTTTGGCACCCCATTTCAACTGCCCAGTCGTCGGATGAAGCAGGGGGTGTCATCGAGATAACTTCAACTACCTAAGAAGACCTGAAATACAGAACCCTTTTTAGGGCAATTTGAAGTCCTGAAATACAGAACCCTTTTTAGGGCAAAAGAATAACCTAAGTCAAGTAACAAATCACTCTGGATAAATCCAAAGGATCGGAATGCTTTTCAACATAGAAGTAATGAAACACTCAAGACAAGAAATACAGAACCCTGTTTAGGGCAATTTAAGTCATGAAAACAAATCACGTGGGTAATATGGAATGAGAAGCTGCTGACAACGTGCGACGGTCCGTGCATTGCCTTTGGCACCCCATTTCAACTGCCCAGTCGTCGGATGAAGCAGGGGGTGTCATCGAGATAACTTCAACTACCTAACCCTAACCCTAAAACCCCCTTATCCTAACCCTAACCCTAACCCTAACCCTAACCCTAACCCTAACCCTAACCCTAACCCTAACCCCTAACCCTTCCTCAACTTTGGTCCAGCTACAGCGAAGGCTCTGTCTCCCCTGCTCTTCAGCTTAGACCTGGGACAGTCTAGAATACATTGGTCAGAGGACCTCAGTGCTCTGACAGGACTGTGCAGAGAGTTTTACATTTTTAATTTTACATTCCACATTCCACTTCCACATTCCACATTCAGATTCCAACTTTTACATAGGGTTTTTAAAAAACTTCACCACAGACCATTACTAGACCACTCAAAATGGCCTGAAACGTGCTCCTAGACACTTCCTGGGGGAATTTTTTTTTTGACTCCACACTTAGTCAAATTTTAACAAAAAAATATTTTATATGGGGTTTTTAAAAAACTTCACCACAGACCATTACCAAACGACTCAAAATGGCCTGAAACGTGCTCCTAGACACTTTCCGTGGGAACTTTTTTTTTTGGACTCAGCACTTAGAGAAATTTTCAATGACGCCCATTCATTCCTATTGGGCGAACGTTTTCGCTTATAACTCCAGAACCGTAGGTCCTAGAGACTTGAAAGTGGGTGGCGTCAGACCTAATTTGGGGTCGCTGAACACGCCAGAGTTAAAATCAAGTCTCTACGACTTACCGTTCCGGAGATATGGCCATTTTAAAGTTTCAAACTAAGATTTCGAATATTTCCCAAGGTTCCACGGGGTCAAACGACACACCATTGGAAAGGTCTGGGAACAAGGAATCCAAGGAACTTGGTTCCATGATGATAAGGCATTCCTATCCGGAGTTATTGGCAAAAACATTCTTGAGAGGCCTCTCGAAGGACGTATTTATCCCTATAACCTAACCCTAACCCTAACCCTAACCCTAACCCTAACCCTAACCCTAACCCTAACCCTAACCCTAACCCTAACCCTAACCCTAACCCTAACCCTAACCCTAACCCTAACCCTAACCCTAACCCTAACCCTAACCCTAACCCTAACCCTAACCCTAACCCTAACCCTCTAACCCTAACCCTAACCCTAACCCTAACCCTAACCCTAACCCTAACCCTAACCCTAACCCTAACCCCTAACCCTAACCCTAACCCTAACCCTAACCCTAACCCTAACCCTAACCCTAACCCTAACCCTAACCCTAACCCTAACCCTAACCCTAACCCTCTAACCCTAACCCTAACCCTAACCCTAACCCTAACCCTCTAACCCTAACCCTAACCCTAACCCTAACCCTAACCCTAACCCTAACCCTAACCCTAACCCTAACCCTAACCCTAACCCTAACCCTAACCCTAACCCTAACCCTAACCCTAACCCTAACCCTAACCCTAACCCTAACCCTAACCCTAACCCTAACCCTAACCCTAACCCTAACCCTAACCCTAACCCTAACCCTAACCCTCTAACCCTAACCCTAACCCTAACCCTAACCCTAACCCTAACCCTAACCCTAACCCTAACCCTCTAACCCTAACCCTAACCCTAACCCTAACCCTAACCCTAACCCTAACCCTAACCCTAACCCTAACCCTAACCCTAACCCTAACCCTAACCCTAACCCTAACCCTAACCCTAACCCTAACCCTAACCCTAACCCTTTTACATAGGGTTTTTAGAAAACTTCACCACAGACCATTACCAGACCACTCAAAATGGCCTGGAACGTGCTCCTAGACACTTTCTGTGGGAAGTATTTTTGACTCCACACTTAGTCAAATTTTCACACAATTTCACTTGTACTCATTTGGCCATAACTTCTGATAGGAAGGTCATAGAGACCTACTTTCAACGGATTTGGAATCAGGAAGAGCCCTTCTTTTAACAGACATATTATGGGCCAAAACTCTACTGCGCATGCGCAGACCAAATCGGCCATAACTCGGGATGGAAACAACATAGAACCAAAATTTCAACGGATTCTGATCCGTCCCCACGCCTAGTATCTTGGTTAAAAATCTTGTGCAGTTGCCCCTCCCCTACCAGACGTTATTCCCAAAAAACCTGTTTTTCCATGTTAAAAAAAGTTACTCGGAAATGGCTAAAAATTGGTGAGCATGTAGTCCTGGCCAAGGGCTACAACAGGCACTGCTTGGAATTGTGTTGCCCCTCTGCGTTGGGGAGTTACAGAGCTTCAAACTTTTCAAATCGCGATTGCAGTACCCACAATCGCCACCAGGGGGACGAAACTTTGTCGGCCAATGCGCCTGGTCCCAAGGTATCCGAGGATGGTCTCGGTATGAGGTTGCCCCTCTGCGTTCAAAATTTACGTCCAAAAAACCACTTTTGAAAAGTGGGCAGATTGCTCTTAACCTACCCTAACCCTAACCCTAGCCCAGCTTCCACATTCAGATTCCACATTCCACATTCCAATTCCACATTCCACATTCAGATTCCACATTCCACAT
>NW_027648595.1:35000-37500 GCF_949987685.1 Ammodytes marinus
CTAGGGTTAGCTATTTTTTTCCACTTAGGGGTTAAAATTGAGCTCAATGGGCTCACCTAGGGTAATGGCTCTCACTTTTGGCACTGTGTCAAAAAAAATCGATATCGCGATATATCGCGATACTTAGTTTCGCAATATCAGTATCGATTTTTATAGCTAAAAATTGATTTTTTTTTATTTTTTTATTTTGCTTTATAAACAGTGCAGAGAGAGATATGAAATGGGGCAGAGAGGGAATGAAATGCAGAGAACAATCACGGGTCAGATTCAAACCCATGTCTGCTGTCAGGCCTGAGCCTCTAGGATACTGACTATTGAAGTTAGATCAATTTCGTTTATAAGAATACTTAAGATTCACTGTGTCAGAAAAGCACACTGATGTGTTTTCATTTTCAGTGTGCCCTGTACAGTTAGGATTTGTTATGTTGATGTTATGGCAGCTGCAGCAGTGTTTGATCATTTGCCAAAACCAAAAAAAGGAAGAAAAACAGTAAAGGAAGTTGTGAATTAAATAGTTTAGACTTAATTTGTCTGTGCAATTATCAATGTATTGTGCAGTTATCTTTGACGAGGCAACTTGTTTATGGAATATCGCAATATATCGTGATATATCAAGATACGCAATATATCGTGATATACCGTGATATATCGTGATATATCGTATTGTGACCAGTGTATCGTGATACGTATCGTATCGCGAAGTCCTTGACGATACCCAGCCCTAGTACTGACCCTGTCTCCTCTCTAGCCAGCTGACCAACATTCCTATACCGGAAGCACACTGAAGCTCCATTCCTAATATCGGTCAGCGGGGGTTCGGGGGGTGGAAAAGGGGCTGCGAATGGGGGGGTGGGGGGGGGGGGATAGCGCAAAATAGCCCACCGGGGAGGAGCTACGAACAGAGCTATGTCATGAATATGTGGCAGTGTGCCTTAAAAGATGACACGCAAATTCGTGAAGCGTTCCTCATTTTCGTTAACCCTAGGGTTAGGGTGGTCTCACTTATAGCTAGGGTTAGCTATTTTTTTCCACTTAGGGGTTAAAATTGAGCTCAATGGGCTCACCTAGGGTAATGGCTCTCACTTTTGGCACTGTGTCAAAAAAAATCGATATCGCGATACTTAGTTTCGCAATATCAGTATCGATTTTTATAGCTAAAAATTGATTTTTTTTTTTTTTTTTTTTTTGCTTTATAAACAGTGCAGAGAGACAGATATGAAATGGGGCAGAGAGGGAATGAAATGCAGAGAACAATCACGGGTCAGATTCAAACCCATGTCTGCTGTCAGGCCTGAGCCTCTAGGATACTGACTATTGAAGTTAGATCAATTTCGTTTATAAGAATACTTAAGATTCACTGTGTCAGAAAAGCACACTGATGTGTTTTCATTTTCAGTGTGCCCTGTACAGTTAGGATTTGTTATGTTGATGTTATGGCAGCTGCAGCAGTGTTTGATCATTTGCCAAAACCAAAAAAAGGAAGAAAAACAGTAAAGGAAGTTGTGAATTAAATAGTTTAGACTTAATTTGTCTGTGCAATTATCAATGTATTGTGCAGTTATCTTTGACGAGGCAACTTGTTTATGGAATATCGCAATATATCGTGATATATCAAGATACGCAATATATCGTGATATACCGTGATATATCGTGATATATCGTATTGTGACCAGTGTATCGTGATACGTATCGTATCGCGAAGTCCTTGACGATACCCAGCCCTAGTACTGACCCTGTCTCCTCTCTAGCCAGCTGACCAACATTCCTATACCGGAAGCACACTGAAGCTCCATTCCTAATATCGGTCAGCGGGGGTTCGGGGGGTGGAAAAGGGGCTGCGAATGGGGGGGTTGGGGGGGGGGGGATAGCGCAAAATAGCCCACCGGGGAGGAGCTACGAACAGAGCTATGTCATGAATATGTGGCAGTGTGCCTTAAAAGATGACACGCAAATTCGTGAAGCGTTCCTCATTTTCGTTAACCCTAGGGTTAGGGTGGTCTCACTTATAGCTAGGGTTAGCTATTTTTTTCCACTTAGGGGTTAAAATTGAGCTCAATGGGCTCACCTAGGGTAATGGCTCTCACTTTTGGCACTGTGTCAAAAAAAATCGATATCGCGATATATCGCGATACTTAGTTTCGCAATATCAGTATCGATTTTTATAGCTAAAAATTGATTTTTTTTTTTATTTTTTTATTTTGCTTTATAAACAGTGCAGAGAGAGATATGAAATGGGGCAGAGAGGGAATGAAATGCAGAGAACAATCACGGGTCAGATTCAAACCCATGTCTGCTGTCAGGCCTGAGCCTCTAGGATACTGACTATTGAAGTTAGATCAATTTCGTTTATAAGAATACTTAAGATTCACTGTGTCAGAAAAGCACACTGATGTGTTTTCATTTTCAGTGTGCCCTGTACAGTTAGGATTTGTTATGTTGATGTTATGGCAGCTGCAGCAGTGTTTGATCATTTGCCAAAACCAAAAAAAGGAAGAAAAAC
>NW_027648595.1:42500-57500 GCF_949987685.1 Ammodytes marinus
GATTTTTTTTTATTTTTTTATTTTGCTTTATAAACAGTGCAGAGAGAGATATGAAATGGGGCAGAGAGGGAATGAAATGCAGAGAACAATCACGGGTCAGATTCAAACCCATGTCTGCTGTCAGGCCTGAGCCTCTAGGATACTGACTATTGAAGTTAGATCAATTTCGTTTATAAGAATACTTAAGATTCACTGTGTCAGAAAAGCACACTGATGTGTTTTCATTTTCAGTGTGCCCTGTACAGTTAGGATTTGTTATGTTGATGTTATGGCAGCTGCAGCAGTGTTTGATCATTTGCCAAAACCAAAAAAAGGAAGAAAAACAGTAAAGGAAGTTGTGAATTAAATAGTTTAGACTTAATTTGTCTGTGCAATTATCAATGTATTGTGCAGTTATCTTTGACGAGGCAACTTGTTTATGGAATATCGCAATATATCGTGATATATCAAGATACGCAATATATCGTGATATACCGTGATATATCGTGATATATCGTATTGTGACCAGTGTATCGTGATACGTATCGTATCGCGAAGTCCTTGACGATACCCAGCCCTAGTACTGACCCTGTCTCCTCTCTAGCCAGCTGACCAACATTCCTATACCGGAAGCACACTGAAGCTCCATTCCTAATATCGGTCAGCGGGGGTTCGGGGGGTGGAAAAGGGGCTGCGAATGGGGGGGTGGGGGGGGGGGGATAGCGCAAAATAGCCCACCGGGGAGGAGCTACGAACAGAGCTATGTCATGAATATGTGGCAGTGTGCCTTAAAAGATGACACGCAAATTCGTGAAGCGTTCCTCATTTTCGTTAACCCTAGGGTTAGGGTGGTCTCACTTATAGCTAGGGTTAGCTATTTTTTTCCACTTAGGGGTTAAAATTGAGCTCAATGGGCTCACCTAGGGTAATGGCTCTCACTTTTGGCACTGTGTCAAAAAAAATCGATATCGCGATATATCGCGATACTTAGTTTTTCAAAAAATTGATTTTTTTTTATTTTTTTATTTTGCTTTATAAACAGTGCAGAGAGAGATATGAAATGGGGCAGAGAGGGAATGAAATGCAGAGAACAATCACGGGTCAGATTCAAACCCATGTCTGCTCTCAGGCCTGAGCCTCTAGGATACTGACTATTGAAGTTAGATCAATTTCGTTTATAAGAATACTTAAGATTCACTGTGTCAGAAAAGCACACTGATGTGTTTTCATTTTCAGTGTGCCCTGTACAGTTAGGATTTGTTATGTTGATGTTATGGCAGCTGCAGCAGTGTTTGATCATTTGCCAAAACCAAAAAAAGGAAGAAAAACAGTAAAGGAAGTTGTGAATTAAATAGTTTAGACTTATTTTGCCCCTTATTTTGCCCCTTATTTTCTTAGGACTCAGCACTTAGAAAAATGTTCACAAAAAAATTACATGGGGGTCATTGGCAGCTATATGAAGGAAGTGAGTGAGAACTCCAAAACTTCGCACACAGCTCCAATGGGGCTGGGGCACCTCCCGTACCAAAGGACATCCCTGTGCCTATCTTCCTCGCCCAGTGGCACAACTTTGAAATTTTAAAATTCAATTTTCTATACCAAAACAAACCACCAGGGGGCCAAAAATGTGCACAGACATAGCCCTGATCCATACCTCCCACCCCATATGGTTGAAATTCCTATGCCCCTCTCCCTGTTCCCATGGGAACGCTTTGAAATATCATCCCATGTTAAAAAAAGTTGCCACTAGGGGCGCCAAATTTTGCAGGCATGAAGAGGGGGCCCAGGGCTACCACGGGCACTATTCAGAATTCCCATGCCCCTCTTTTTCTTTGAATGGTAGCACTTCAAAGTTTTCAAATCAAGATTGCAGTACCCAAACAAGCCGCTAGGGGCGCCAAGTTTCAGGAGCAGGTCTGCTGGGGCCAGACCTATCCGTAGGTGGTCTCGGAATTCCCATGCCCCTCTGTTTGCCTGAGCTAGGTCCAAAAAAATTTTTTGAAAAGTGGTAAGTTGCTCTTAACCTAACCCTAACCCTAACCCTAACCCTAACCCTAACCCTCTAACCCTAACCCTAACCCTAACCCTAACCCTAACCCTCTGGGATCGCGTCGCCGCGCCCTGCCGCTCCGGGAACCAGCTCCCCTGCAACCCCAGGACTCCCCCCTACCCCCTCACCCCCACATCGCCAACACATGTTCACCCAAGCCCTACCTGGCCATTTCAAACCCACCCGCCACATTTCACGCCCCAACCGTAAGCTCCAGGACTGGTCTGTTAAAGGCAGAAGACCAGTCCTGGTGCTAGGCGACAGTAATATTAGTAGAATCCCCCCACACACCAACCCAGACATACAACTGGACAGTTACCCCGGCGCAAATTTCTATCACTTCACCGAACTCCTTAAAAAATCCACTCCAAACCCCACAACAAAGGTGGTCGTCCTCTCCGTCGGCATCAACAACCGAGACCAGGACCCCAGGCAGACGTCCTGCAAACAACTGAAGGCCCTTTACAAACAGGCTGAGCTTGCCTTCCCCAATGCCGACATTTACTTCCCCATTATGAATTTCTCCCCCAACCTCACCCCCAAACAACAATACAACCTTAAAATAATAAACAACACAGCAGCCACACACATTCCAATTCTCACAGAAATACCTCATGACACTTTCACCACAGAACCGGACAACATACACTGGGAACCCGTCACAGCCAAATCCATTTTCAACAACTGGTGCTCACTCCTAAATTTATAACTCCGCCCAAACCCAACCCGGCTACCACCACACAACCCCCAACCCACACCGACCCCAACGCTGACCTGGGGCTGAGTTCCACATCCAACATTCTCAACCTCTCCAAACTTTTCACCCCATCCCCAGCCCAATCCGCCCTCCTGGAGAGGGGCCTTTCATACATCCCCCGTCCATCCACCTTTGACTGGGAGGAACTTCATAGGGACCTGCATCACTACCACAGAAGACTCAAAATCACCAACCACTTTCACTCCAGACCCACCACACATACAAAATCACTATTCACCTACAGCTCCAATTGGGAACCACTCACAGCCACTCTAGACACCACCACCACAGACTTAATTAAACAAAACCTACGGGCCCTGCGCACATACCGGCCTCCGCCAGATGTCCCTGACAATCTGCCGGAGGCCGAGCGCAGGGCCCTATCACAACTCACCAACAACCCAAACATTATAATAAAACCGGCAGACAAAGGCTCAAAAATCATCATCATGGACAGACACTCATATCTCATCGAAGCAAACCGACAACTATCCAATACCCTACACTACCGACCCATCCCCAATAGCATCCAAACCACAACCCAGACAACACTCCGGACCATCATCCTCTCACTCTACAATAAAAAAATCATCACTTCAAAACAAAAAGACTTCCTTTATGGACCGGACAACCCCCGTGACAGACACTTCTACCTCCTCCCCAAAATCCATAAGGACCCACACACCTGGACCATTCTCTATGAAGTTCCTCCCGGCAGACCCATTGTGTCAGACTGTAACAGCTCATCCTATCACATCTCCAACTACATCGAACACTTCCTCGGGCCCCTCTCCACCAAACATCCCAGCTACATCAAGGACACCTACCATTTCATCAATATCATCCGACCCATGGCTGTTCCCACCACATCATACTTATTCACCATAGACATCGATAGCCTGTACACCAACATAGACACCCCCACCGGACTCCAAGCCATAAGCGCCATCTTCCAAAAGTATCCAGACCACAAAAGACCGGACCCGGAACTCATTCAATTAATAACCACCTGCCTCAACAATAACGACTTCCTTTTTAACAACATACACTACCTTCAAATCCACGGAACAGCCATGGGCCAACGCTTCGCCCCATCCTACGCAAACATATACATGAGCGAGTGGGAGCGAGAGGCACTGGCCAAGTGCACCCATAAACCCCTTCTTTACCTCCGCTACTTGGATGACATTTTTGGAATCTGGACTCACCACATCTCCCTTTTTCAACCATTCATCAACACCCTCAACCACCACCATCCCTCAATCACAGTAAAATACATCATAGATCCGGTACAAGTAAATTTCCTCGACACCACAGTATTTTTCCAACCGTCAGACACCACCCACACCCATCTGCTAACTAAAACCTTTTTTAAACCAACAGACACACATGCACTCCTCCACAAAAACAGCTATCATCCAAAGCACACATTTAAAGGCATCATAAAATCTCAAATCATCCGTTTTCACCGCATTTCATCTCTACAATCAGACCTGGACCACTCCATCCAAATTCTTTTCAATTCCCTCCGCACCAGACGCTACAGCAAACGCTTTCTCCGGACCATAAAAAACACCACCTTGGCCGCCCTCGCTCCCACTCGCTCCCCCACACACCCCACTCAGCCTCAGGTCACCAACTCGGAGCGATCCCCACCCAAACCCCTGGACCTTAACCCCAACCTCATCCCCCCCTACCCTAAACCGGGTCTGTATCCTGCCACCCACCCACCCCCCACCCTAAGCCCAACTTCCCCTCCCCCTACCCTAATCCGGGTCTGCATCCTGCCCCCCACCCCACCCCTCACCCTAACCCTAACCTCCCCTCCCCCTCCCCTAAACCGGGTCTGTATCCTCCCCCCCACCCCACCCCTGACCCTAACCTTCCTGCCCCATACCCTAAACCGGGTTTGTATCCTGCCCCCCAACCTACCCCTAATCCTAACCTCCCCCCCTCTTTGGTTGGGGACCGCTCCGACCCCACTTCACACTCACCACCACAACCAGTTGTCTCCACCCCTTCAGAGCCCACACGCATCCTCCCCTTTGTCTCCACCTTCTCCCACAGAATAACCCGTCTACACCACACAGTCAAACAAAATTATAATCAAACACTCGCACAACACCCGGCTTTCACTAATCATAACACCATCTCAGCCTATAGAAAGAACCCCAGCCTCCAGAACATCCTCATCCGCTCCAAATATAGTGACCATAGACCCCCCGACACCACACAGCACAGCACCCTGTACAAAAATAGAAAATGTATTATCAACCCACACAGTCAGCAACAATACCCCACCCTTGGTTCTTTCACCCTCAACACCAGCAACGTAGTTTATATCATCTCCTGTACCATCTGCAATAAACATTACATCGGGGAAACCAAACACACCATCCTCACCCGGCTCAAACAACACCTTTACAATATTAGGGAAGGTAAGCTCACCACCCCATTGGTCACTCATTTCCAACAACACCCCGTTACCAACCTCATCATATCCGGAACGGAATCTAACAACCGTTGGACCACCGGACAGAGGAAGAGGGCGGAAAAAATATGGATACACAAACTGGACACCACCATACCAAAAGGCCTCAATGACAAATAATCATCCTCTTCAACAATAATCCATTCCCCCACTTCTTCCCACCCTGGACCATCCACGCTGCTGACCAGAGCCCCCGCCCCGCTCCCAACATGCTTGGTTTTTATTAATTATTTTAATTCTCACTATTTTAGCTGTTCTGATTTTTTTCTTTTTTTTTTTTTTTTTTTTTTTTTATATGTACCATTTCCAAATCTTTATTCAAGTTGTTTTAACGTTTTATTTGATCCTGGTCAACAGCACCCTTTTCTTCCCACCCTGGAGCATCCACGCTGCTGACCACAGCAAGTTTTTCTTGCCTTCTTAGTATTTTTTTAATTATTTTAACTTTTTAATTATTTTAATTTTCTAACTACTCTTAGCAATTTTAAATCATTGTTCAAGTTGTTTTAACTTTTTATTTAACCCTGGTCAGCAGCACCCTCTTCTTCTGTCCACTGCAGAGACACCCTGCCTGGGAATCGAACCCTGGTCTCCCGGGTGAAGGGGCAGAGCTTTTCAACCGCACCACCAACACCACTCCCGTTTTTAGATCAATAGGCCTGTGCAACAATATTCCAACAAAGGAACCTCTTAACCCAAACCCTAACCCCACCCTAACCCTAACCCTAACCCCTAACCCGGCCCCATTCACACTATAACCAGGCCTAAGCCCCATTCACACTACACACACCGTACCACTGGACTCTTTAACCAGGCCTAAGCCCCATTCACACTATAACCAGGCCCCAGCCCCATTCACACTATAACCAGGCCCCATTCACACTATAACCAGGCCCCAGCCCCATTCACGCTATAACCAGGCCTAAGCCCCATTCACACTACACACCGTACCAGGCCTAAGCCCCATTCACACTATAACCAGGCCCCATTCACACTATAACCAGGCCCCAGCCCCATTCACACTATAAGTTCATAATATTCATTTAGACATTTAGTTTAAGATCTGAGTGGATTCAACTATGTATACATAAATATGAATTATGAATATATATATATATTTGTACATACATATATATATATATATATATATATATATATATATATATATATTTTACGGCCCGACCAAATATTTTATCGGCCGGCCGATTATAGGCGATTGGTTTTCTTTTTCTTATAGAAAATTCCCATTCACACTATAACCAGGCCCAAGCCCCATTCACACTACACAACGTACCAGGCCCATGCCCCATTCACACTATAACCAGGCCTAAGCCCCATTCACACTACACACACCGTACCACTGGACTCTTTAACCAGGCCCCAGCCCCATTCACACTATAACCAGGCCCCAGCCCCATTCACACTATACACCGTACCAGGCCTAAGCCCCATTCACACTATAACCAGGCCCCAGCCCCATTCACACTATAACCAGGCCCCAGCCCCATTCACACTATAACCAGGCCTAAGCCCCATTCACACTATAACCAGGCCCCAGCCCCATTCACACTATACACCGTACCAGGCCTAAGCCCCATTCACACTACACACCGTACCAGGCCTAAGCCCCATTCACACTATAACCAGGCCCCATTCACACTATAACCAGGCCCCAGCCCCATTCACACTATAACCAGGCCCCATTCACACTACAACCAGGCCCCAGCCCCATTCACACTATAACCAGGCCCCATTCACACTATAACCAGGCCCCATTCACACTATAACCAGGCCCCAGCCCCATTCACACTATAACCAGGCCTAAGCCCCATTCACACTATAACCAGGCCCCAGCCCCATTCACACTATACACCGTACCAGGCCTAAGCCCCATTCACACTATAACCAGGCCCCAGCCCCATTCACACTATAACCAGGCCTAAGCCCCATTCACACTATACACCGTACCAGGCCTAAGCCCCATTCACACTACACACCGTACCAGGCCTAAGCCCCATTCACACTATAACCAGGCCCCATTCACACTATAACCAGGCCCCAGCCCCATTCACACTATAACCAGGCCCCATTCACACTATAACCAGGCCCCAGCCCCATTCACACTATAACCAGGCCCCAGCCCCATTCACACTATAACCAGGCCCCATTCACACTATAACCAGGCCCCATTCACACTATAACCAGGCCCCAGCCCCATTCACACTATAACCAGGCCTAAGCCCCATTCACACTATACACCGTACCAGGCCTAAGCCCCATTCACACTATAACCAGGCCCCAGCCCCATTCACACTATAACCAGGCCCCATTCACACTATAACCAGGCCCCAGCCCCATTCACACTATAACCAGGCCCCATTCACACTACAACCAGGCCCCAGCCCCATTCACACTATAACCAGGCCCCATTCACACTATAACCAGGCCCCATTCACACTATAACCAGGCCTAAGCCCCATTCACACTATAACCAGGCCCCAGCCCCATTCACACTATACACCGTACCAGGCCTAAGCCCCATTCACACTATAACCAGGCCCCATTCACACTATAACCAGGCCCCAGCCCCATTCACACTATAACCAGGCCCCATTCACACTATAACCAGGCCCCAGCCCCATTCACACTATAACCAGGCCTAAGCCCCATTCACACTATAACCAGGCCCCAGCCCCATTCACACTATACACCGTACCAGGCCTAAGCCCCATTCACACTATAACCAGGCCCCATTCACACTATAACCAGGCCCCAGCCCCATTCACACTATAAGGGTTAGGGTTAGGGTCACACTATAACCAGGCCTAAGCCCCATTCACACCGTACTGAACCGTACCAAACCGTACCGTACCGAACCGTACCGGACCGTACTGAACCGTACCGAACCGTACCGAACCGTACCGAGCTGTACCGAACCGTAACAAATCATACTGTACCAATGTGTGGAAACAAAACTAAAGTAAGACTGCAGTCAGCCCATGTTGGTCCTCACTATCTGTCCCATTGTCCCAACACTCTCCTTGTTTCTCTCTGTTCAAGTGTTTTCAAAACAACATTTAGTCATTAAGTGTTCTTTATACTGTCATACTGTATGGAATGGTGAAGCCCACTGAGGCAAATGTCTATTTGTGATATTGGGCTGTAGAAAATAAAACTGATTTGATTTTGATTTGTTCAGGTTAGCATTAGCAAGCCATTAAGGACTTTCTTAATCACTGTTCTCCTGGTCGCTCCGTCTGTTGAAATGTTCTCATAATAATGAGACAAACTTTAGCCACAACAGCATATACCTCAGCAGCTAGAAGTCATCTAGTAATTAAGTTTTCAGGTATTCAAGCCATAAAGACTTTTTTAATCAACCCTTCATGTATTAAATATATTAGATATTCATTGTAATGTTGTGGTATGAAATACGATTAAAATTATTATTATTAATAATTTTTCATTTTTCTCTTTTCCCTTCTCCTGTCCCGACCCACAGTGTACGCCATAGAGATCAACCGTAAGTATCTCACTCTGACAAACCTTTAAACTGTAAAGATAATGATAAAGGTTCTTTAATTACTGTTTATCACATGATAAAAAAACCACATTCAAAGTGCACTGCCTAAGAACTCTGCTCAAAAATATAAATGCTGCTCTCTCTCAACATATATCAATCTCTCTCTCTCTCTCTCTCTCTCTCTGTACTACTAATTTAATGTCTCTCTCTCTCCCTCCCTATCTCCCTCCCTCCCTGCCTCTCTCTCTCTCTCCCTCCCTCCCTCTCTCTCTCCCCCCTGTCTCTCTCTCTGCCTGTCTCTCTCTCAGCTCCGTGTGGTGATAATCTTTACGATGAGGATGGAAAGAAGCTTCCTCCCTGTATTCCCGGAGCCGGTCTCACTCCAGCCATCATGGCCTGTTACCTGCTAGTGGCTAATATACTGCTGGTTAACCTGCTGATCGCTGTGTTCAAGTAAGACAGACAGACAGACAGACAGACAGACAGGCAGACAGACAGACAGACAGACAGGCAGGCAGGCAGGCAGACAGACAGACAGACAGACAGACAGACAGACAGAGACAGACAGACACACACACACACACACACATTTGCAGACATTAACAACCAGGCCTCTGACAGTTGGGGTGGTAGGATAGCCTAGAGGAAAGGTGCCCGACCAGTAACAATGAGGTCGCTTGTTCGATCCCCGGCACTGGACAGGAGGGTGTTTTTTTTTTGTTTTTTATTGAACATGGTTAAAAAAATAATACAAACTAAAATAAAACAATTGAGCAGTAAAAAAGGAAATAAATAAATTAAAAACAAACAAATGGGATCCTCAGGATCCTAAGCAACAAATACATAACTCAAATAACATGGTTCATGTTCAAAAGGGAAGAAGTTAAGAAAAACTTTTCTGGTCCTACCCCCTCTTATTTTTTATAATTGTTTACAAAAAAAATAAAGGTTCAGTTTGAATCAGTCAGTGTCTATGATGTTTGGCTCGTGGGTTAAAACAAATCAAAACTTTTCGACTATGACCCTGGAGTGGAATGACTGTGTCACCCCACTTCAACTGCCCAGTCGTCGGATGAAGCAGGGGGTGTCACCGAGATAGCTCAAACTACCTAACCCTTTATATAGGGTTTTTAAAAAACTTCAATACAGACCATTACCAAACGACTCAAAATGGCCTGAAACGTGCTCCTAGACACTGGGGGAACTTTATTTTTTGGATTCGGCACTTGGTAAAATGTTCAACCTTTTTTACATAGGGGGTCAATGGCAGCTATATGAAGGAAGTGAGCTAGAACTCCAAAACTTCGCACACATGTCTAGGGGACCTGGGGCACCTCCCACACCAAAGGCCGTCCCTATGCCCATCTTCCTCGCCGAGTGGCACAACTTTGAAATTTTCAAATTCAATTTTCTATACCAAAACAAGCCGCCAGGGGGCCAAGATTTTGCACAGACGTAGCCCTCATCCATACCCACCACCCCATATGCTTCAAATTCCCACACCCCTCTCCCTGTTCCCATGGCAGCACTTTGAAATGTTGTCCCATGTTAAAAAAAGTTGCCACTAGGGGCGCCAAATTTCTCAGGCATGTAGAGGGGGCCCAGGGCTACCACGGGCACTATCCAGAATTCCCATGCCCCTCTGTTTCTTTGAATGGCAGCACTTCAAAGTTTTCAAATCAAGATTGCAGTACCCAAACAAGCCACCAGTGGCGCCACATTTCGTGAGCAGGTCCACTGGGGCTAGACCTATCCGAGGGTGGTCTCGGAATTCCCATGCCCCTCTGTTTGCCTGAGCTAGGTCCAAAAAAACAACTTTTGAAAAGTGGTAAGTAGCCCTTAACCCTAACCCTTTGGCATCCCAGTTCAACTGCCCAGTCGTCGGATGAAGCAGGGGGTGTCATCGAGATAGCTCAAACTACCTAACCCTAACCCTAACCCACATTCACACCAGGCAAGGTGGGTGAAGTGTCTTGCCCAAGGACACAACAACCATGACACTGGTGGCGAACCGCCAACCCTTGGATCATTGGCCAACCCGCTTAACCCTTTAGGCGCCGGGTTTAATTTTGAAAAATACTTTATTTTGACACCTAAATTTCAGAAGGCTCTGGATTGAAAGTGGTTTGAGATAGAGACAAAAAGTTAATGAGACAAATATTGAGAATGTCCTGAAGTTTATCTAGGGAATACATTTTTTCATCTAATTTGCATATTATGACGTCATATGGCGGCGGCCATATTGGATTATGTAATTTCCATGAAATACCTGATATTTTGAAAGAGAGTTGAACTTATTTCATCAGATTCACCCCCTCCATCTATTTGTAATGATGCCCACTTTGTTGTAAGCCAACATTTGTAAACTAGAACTAGAACTAAAACACAAAACGCATGTAAAAAGCAGGCGTTTTTTTTTTTTTTTTTTTTTTTTTTACACACTACAACTTTTACAGTACTTTTCGTCTTCTATTCTCCATTATTATTATTATTCATTATTGTAATTATCATTATATCATTATAATATAATAATAATAATAATAATAATAATAATAATAATAATAATAATAATAATAATAATAATAATAATAATAATAATAATAATAATAATAATAATAATAATAACAGTAGGCGTCTTTTTGCTGCAGAGGCCTAATCTGTGCCTATCTATCCAGATGACACTGTTTATAGTTTGTCACAGTGTGGAACCTCTCATTGCATGGCAAAGCACACAGGCTGGGCAGAAATGGCAACGCATGCGCGATTCATTTGCAGCCTGGACGCGGAGGTGTCAGCGGAGCAGAGGAGAAACACACCCGCTCTGCCCTGACTGCTGCGCGGGGCTCAGGGGCTCCGGGAGCTGCTCGTTGAGCACAGTAAAAGCAGAGTGATACATGCTTTCACATCAGAGTCTCCAAACACCACAAAAGTCTCCAATAACACCAGAAAGGGTCGCTAGGAGGAGCGGGTGTGTGTGTCCTCTCTGCTGGCTGCAGGCTGGGACCGCTGCGCTAAGCTTCTGTGAGACTGACCGCCCGCGAGTGCTTTTGGACGGGGTAGGGGCTCCGTGAGCACCCGCTCCTCGTTGAGCACAGAAACAGCAGAGTAAACAGAGTGATACGTGCTTTCCCGTCAGTCTCTAAACACCACAAAAGTCTCAAATAACACCAGAAAAAGTCGCTAGGAGGATATGACAAAAAAAATAAAAAATAATTTTTATGTTTTTTGGATGGGATTTTGCTCGAACATTTTGCATTGAAGGATGACGTTTTTCTGAGCTAAGGTCTAGGTATGGGATGTCTGCCAACTAGTGGAGGGGAGTTTGAACAAAATATAACACTCTATTTAGAGAAAACAGCTGTTTGATTCAGTAAAACGTCTTGTCGCAATTTTGCGACTTTGGCGCCTAAAGGGTTAACCACCTGAGCCACGGTTGCCCAATGTGACCCCCTGTGTTTACCTGCTGCTGCCAGGTGTTACGGCTTAATGTGACCCCCTGGAAACGTGAGGTGCACACGTCCCAGAGCCGAACATTTTCTGCTACTGCAATCACACAGAGTCAGACGCCCTCTACTGGAGAACACCTGCATTGACATATCTAAATAAGGGTTTAATAGACTGGTATTCCATAGGGTTACAATGTCACAGTGTTTTCTTTCTGGGCCCATTGTGTGCTCAAAGTTTTCACATGCACGTTGCAATACAGATATATATTTAAGATCATTTAAAATTCATTCATGTAATGAAAGTGAATACTTGTCATGAATTTTTGGGGATTTTTGCTCGTTTAAATTAAGATTTTATTTTCAAGAAATAAAAAGAACAGAAGTCGGTGTAAAATCATTTGACGCTAAAAGTCATAAAGACTTATTTAATAGGGTTAGGGTTAAGGTTATATAATATATCATATAAGACTCATATAATAGGGTTAATTGGGGCGACTGTGGCTCAGGTGGTAGAGCGGGTTGGCCAACGTTTGGCGGTTCGATCCCGGCCCGGCCACCTGTGTCATGGTTGTTGTGTCCCTGGGCAAGACACTTCACCCACCTTGCCTGGTGTGAATGTGTATGACTGCTGTATGTTTGAGGTGGTGGTCTGAGGGGCCGATGGCGCTGAATGGCAGCCACGCTTCCGTCAGTCTGCCCCAGGGCAGCTGTGGCTACTATCGTAGTTTACCACCACCGGTATGACTGTGTGTGAATGAATGGAACCTGGAACCCTGTAAAGAGCTTTGAGTGCCTTGAAAAGCGCTATATAAATCCATTATTATTATTATTAGGGTTAAGGTTATATGATATCATATAAGACTCAATAGAATCATGTTGAGTGTGAGCGTCCTCTTCTTCCTCCTCTCAGCAGCTCTGACTTCAGCTTGTAGTTTGTTGGTTTGGACAGCAGGTGGTGCTGCTGCATCAACAATGAACTGAACCTCAACCACACAACACAGCAGACAGACAGACAGACACACAGACACACAGACAGACAGACAGACAGCACACAGGTAAACAAGATGGGCTCAAACCTGTCACATGGACACAACTAAAATACTTCAACATAAATATCAAGTTTAGACCTTTTGCCTTAATTGTATTGTTTCTTAATAGTATTGTAGTGTCACAGAGCTTTATAGGAAGATGCCCTGCTACTACCCTGCCCCCACCCTGCCCCTTACTCGTGTGTTTGTTGTTTGTTTCCATGTAATAAGTGGAAAATTCAATAAAAATATTTGTTTGTTTACAGCAGGTATTCACTCTCATCCCTTGTATTCCCTGATGATGTTGCAGCAGTTGCTGAACAGTAAATAGAAATGTTTCATGAACAAACATAACAAGGACAGTAAATAAAGTGTGTTTTGATTCATGTTGCAAGATGACCTACTTTTGGACACACAGTAAGAATAAGGCCAAACCAAAGGTCAGACCAACACATTTGACTTGTTTGTCTCTCCCCATAAAGAACATTTTTGTGATAAAGAATTTCCCTTTGGGGACTATATCTTCTAAAGGCTTTGACATAAGTCTTCAGGTTGACACGGCCAGCCAGGTCTGACCAGTTTTTCAGAAACCTGGCCAATCGACCAACCAGCCGGGTCCTACCACAATGAAGCTGACGAGCAGCATCATCCTGTTTTAATTATTGCCGTAACCCCCAAGGTCCTGCTTTCTGTATTGTTTCTAAGAATAAAAAAATAAAAATAGACCTAAAAAGTTCTTAATGCAAAGAAAGATACAAGGCACAAAGAAGTTAGAAATAACTGAAGGAACAGATTTGAGTTCAAAGATCAAGAACTTTTTTGTAATGATATCAGTAATTTTGCTATGAAAGCAGAATGAACTAAGCCTAAATGTTGCAACCAAACATAGGCCAACTTTATAGTTTTGAAGGGTAGGTTGGTTTGGTTATTCATGTAGAGAACTGCCTTTTTTAATTTTTGTGTGAAGAATCTGTTGTTGATGTTGATTTTTAAGCGTTATTTATTTCAACAATACCACCAAAAGATTTCAAATGATTTATTGTCATGTGCAGAAATACAAAAAAAAGTGCAATATTTGGTGCAGCCAATTAGTGTAAATGTATCTTATACCAGAAACTAGTAGCATAGAAAACGTGCAAATTGTGAAAACTTTTAGTTTGCTTTAGTGGATACTAAAGAAGAACAATGTCTCTGTGTGAACTGATTATTTTGTAGAGATCTGTTGATCTGTTAAACAATTGTGTGAGTGGGAATCAAAATAAAAAACAGGTTGGGTACCTTTTGTAGTTCTTCTACATTCTTATGAACAGGACAGGCTAGTTACTCTGTCATTGTCCTGAGTCTACAAACAGGTTTAAATTATCTCTCCCCATAAAGTACATTTTTGTGATAAAGAATTTCCCTTTGGGGACTATAACTTCTAAAGGCTTTGACATGAGTCTCCAGGTTGACACGGCCAGCCAGGTCTGACCAGTTTTTCAGAAACCTGGCCAATCGACCAACCAGCTGGGTCCTACCACAATGAAGCTGACGAGCAGCATCATCCTGTTTTAATTATTGCCGTAACCCCCAAGGTCCTGCTTTCTGTATTGTTTCTAAAAATAAAAAAATAAAAATAGACCTAAAAAGTTCTTAATGCAAAGAAAGACACAAGGCACAAAGAAGTTAGAAATAACTGAAGGAACAGATTTGAGTTCAAAGATCAAGAACTTTTTTGTAATGATAT
>NW_027648595.1:60000-75000 GCF_949987685.1 Ammodytes marinus
TTGGTAGGGGTCCATGACTGGTTTGTGTCCAGGGCCCGTGGTCATGTTAATCCGTCCTTGCCAGCAGCAACCTTTACTAAGACATGTCCTGGGGGGTACAGAGATCCCTTGTGATCCCTGATAATGAGTGATAAAGCATATTACTGAAAAACAAAGCTAGAGATTTGGAGTTGACATATGTACGTTATTTTGCCATTATTTTACTGGTCCGGCCCACTTGAGATCAGAGAGGCTGTATGTGGCCCTCGAACCAAAATGAGTTTGACACCCCTGGTTTAAGAGAAATGTTTTAGGGGATTTGTCTCTTTTTGTGGAGAAGGTACAACTCTGTTAAACTTTTAATATTTGAAGATTTATTATTACATTGCTCTTTCCCTCTCTCTCCCTTCCTATCTCTGTGTGTGTCTCTCCCTCTCCCTCTCTCTCTCTCTCTGACAGACGCAGACCAGTTTAAATCTAACCTGAAAACTTTTAGAAAGACTTTTAATACACAGTAGCACTGTTACATTTTCCTCCTGCTGTTGTGTAAACTTTTCTGACTTTACTGTATGTTACATTTGATTGTTTCCTTGATGTAAAGCAGTTTGGACCTGCTGGTTGCTGTAAAGGGCTTTATAAATACATGTTGATTGATGGATAGATGATGAACTACAGAGAATAATGATGCCAGTGTTGTGTTTACAGAGAGCTGAATATCTCTCTCTCTCTCTCTCTCTCTCTCTCTCTCTCTCTCTCTCTCTCTCTCTCTCTCAGGTAAACAGGTGGCTTTCTCTGCCTCTCTGTCGGCTACTGGCAGTCAAACCATTGGACCCTTTAACAGAAACACTTGTCTGGTCTTCAAACATGTCGTCACCAACATTGGAAACGCCTACAGCCCAGACACAGGTACCTGAACTAGACATTTAACTTTAGTCTGATGTGTCAAACAGTTGATTCTCCATTTAAAATGACATAAACAAACGTTCCACAGGAGCCTTCACTGCGCCGCTGAAAGGAGCCTATCACTTCGAGTGGCACATTCATGGACGCGGAGGACGATATGCTAACAGCGGTGTGTTGTTCAAGAACTCAGAGCACATCTTCGCTGCATATGAGATCCAGTCGTCCGGTGGACAGGATGCTTCTAACGGCGCATCGCTGCTCCTGGAGGCTGGAGATGTTGTGACTGTGCATGTGGGGACCAGGGCAACAGTGTTTGACAATGTAAATCACCACACCACCTTCAGTGGGCATATGCTTTTCACTATGTAACACACAAACATCTTCACCTACATGATGCTAATGCAGGGTTTGCTTTTCTTTAATCATTTTTGCATTTAAATGATCATAATCTTAATCTGAATCACTGCAGCAAAGTATCTTAACTTCTCAGTTTCCTTCATATAAAAGCGTATAAATCATAAATGTTTAAATCTGCAACTGAATGAAGACAAATTGCATGCCATGTAATTTGTCTGATTCCTTTGTCATTAAAAATCACTGCAAAGCATCTCTGGACATTTCATTAATATTGTTGGTTCATTTAAATATCAACATAAGGAAAGCAAAAAACAAACAATTGCTTTAAGTCGTAATAAAACCAGACAGACGTTTATATTGCTCAGAGCATTTAAACACTTTGAGCCGTTTCCAGTATTTACCTTCATTGGTCTGAGGAGTGTCATTTATTTGAGTTATAGATTTACTTGTATAAATATATTAATAATATGTTGGTTTGATTAAAATGCAGCAGTTTAAAGTCAGCTCTACTTGTATTCAGACTTTCCTAAGCTTATATTCAGATACAGGTACGGGGTGTTAAAGGAAAATATTTCACCATTTTCATAGAAGCTAAAGTACATTAGAAAACGCAGAATAATATTGGACTACAACTGTTTTTTCATTAATATGTAATTATGGAGCCAATTTGAATTATTTTGACAGTGCTGGGTAGCTTGTGAACATCCAAGCTTTTAATCTGGAGAGTGAGGTACAAAGATACAAAGTACAAGTGCCTCAAACTTGTACTTAAAATAATATACAAATAGTTTATTTCACCTGTGATATTTCAGATATAAAAACAAGTCAATGAGAGAAGTGAGCAGAACGGAGTGACAGAGCTTTTTATATTGTATTAACTACATCAGCCTTCATGTGTTAAAATGTCGTAATGTTAAAAAAGTCTCAATACTTTGACATAAAAACACAGAGTTAAGATTATTAAACAGGTTAGTTGTAACCTAAACATAAATACATCACTACAGGTGGAAAATAGCAATTTGCTAAAACCTGGTACACAATACATCTCTCCCTGCCCTAAACAAGGTTAAAGGGTCACTACACAGTTTCAGGGGAGGGGGGTTTGTTTACATTCACAGAGCCTGCAGTTAGTTTACGAAACATATTTTCTCTACATGTAATTCTCAGTATTGAATAATTATATCATCATAAATCAAAACTAAATTATTTTGAGGAACCTGGGGCCTATTGCATAAAACTAGGATAAGGGATTAACCTAGGATATTTCGGTTATCCTGGCTTGCGTTAGCCATGATCTGGTTGCATAAAAGCGGAGGGACATAAGTTACCATGGAGATTTATCCTTTACGTTTAGCCTGGTCCCGACCAGGCTAAACGTAAAGGATAAACTTATTCTGTTGCCTGATTGGCTCAGTCAGCTGTCACTCCGATCTGAAATCAAGGTGTTTAACAGTTATTCCATTATCTTCTGTGTATTGCTTTATTTTCATTAGCCTGTTTTAAGGTACCACATAAAAGACTGCATTGTCATTTAGTTAAATAGTTCTTATTTTTTATTTATTTAACCTGAACCATTTATAATTAACTTAATTATAATTAGATTAAGATGCAATGATATAAATTATAATAATTTATGTGATAGTCTGTTCATATTGCAGGCTATATTTATACAATTGATTATCGATGGCAGATGACGTTGCAAGTGTGGGTCAAATAAATTCACTTTGTACTTATAACTATATCGAGGTGCATCTGAAACAAAATTCAATATCAATGAAAAATTCCTTTATTCTGTAATTGAATTCAAAAAGTGAAACTTAAATATATTCTAGAAATTCATTACACAAAGTGAAATTAATCTAGAATAAACATACTTTTCAGAAGGTCGACATTTCTGTATTATAAATCCTTTTTCTGATTGGTTGTATGTAACATTCTAATATTTTGATATACTGGATTTTTTATTCCATGATCAATCAATCATCCAAAAAAAGGCCTGACATATTTCACTTCTTGTAATGAATCTATGAAAGTTTCACTTTTTGAATGGACTTTCCATGATATTAATTTTTTTAGATGCACCTGCAGACTGCTCACTGTCAACTATTTTATCATAAAACAATGCAGGGACATCAAGAACAGTTGGCAGAGAATACATCTCCTGTATGAAATGAACTGCCCCCTGACTTACGGTTTAAACTAGCAAGGCATTGTGGGAAAATGGGCCGTCTTTTCCATTTTTCCATCAGTAAATCTGTGTTCGATCTTTGGGTCTACTTCTGAAAGCTGTGGGCTGGCACTTAACAGAATGACTTACACCTGGCTTGACAAAGCGGCCCCTTTACATCCTGGATTGTCGTTTATTTCATTTCATTTAACTTTTATTTATCCTCGAGAGACCAATTGAGGGGTGACCCTCATTTACAATGATGTCGAGTTCAAAACAAATTCAAAGGAAAAACAACAATACATGAACAATATTCAATGCAAAAACATCAAAACAACAACAGGTGAAGAGAAAAAAACAATTGAAACATTTACACAGTGAAGAGTGGCAGCAATTAAAATGAAATGGGTGAAAGTACAATATAGCCTAATTAAAACAGTTACAGGTAGAGTTTGGCAGATTTAAGATAGTTTGTTTAAATTGGTTAAAGGCTATGAAGGTATTTAGTTTAATTTGTTGCTGTAAGTTGTTCCAGGAGTCGGGGGCACTGAAGCTAAAAGCTGTCTTTCCCAGCTCAGACCGGGCTTGTGGGACATAAAGCATAAGCATGTCAGTGGAGCGGGTCTGATAAAGCCCATGTGAAATTTGCAGCATTTCTGTTAAATAACGAGGAAGCTTCCCAGTCAAGGCTTTGTAAATAAAAATGTGCCAATGTGCGTCACGTCTCTCTTTAAGGGAGGACCACCCAACCTTTTCGTATAAAAGACAATGGTGTGTGTTATAAGCATCTCCTGTGATGAACCTTAAAGCAGAGTGAAAAACAGAGTCCAGGAGTTTAAGACATGAATGTGATGCATGCCGGTAAACCACATCACCGTAATCAAGGACAGACATGAAAACTGCCTCAATAATCCTTTTCCTACTAAATAAAGGGAAGGTGGTTTTGTTCCTATAAAAATAGCCAATTTTTTGTCGTAGTCGACAAACAAGATTTTTTATATGAAAATTAAAAGTGAGTTTATCATCTAACCAGATGCCGAGATATTTGTACTCTGTGACTCTTTCAATTAAAAATCCATTCTTTGTAAAAATATTAAAATCATTAAAAGTTGTAGTTCTTCCTCTGGAGAAACACATATATTTGGTTTTGTCTGTATTTAGAACAAGCCTGAGGTCCACTAGACAGTCCTGCAGGGTGTTAAAAGAGCTTTGTAGGTTCTGAATAGATTGGTGCACCGAATCGGAAATGCAATACAGTACTGTGTCGTCAGCGTATAGATGGGCGTGACAGTTTTTTAGCGATGAACCAATGTTATTTATATAAATTGTGAAAAGAACTGGACCTAAAATTGAGCCTTGTGGGACACCATTTGTAACAGTTAAAAACTCAGATTGGTATCTTCCCAGTTTAACTGACTGCTGTCTATCAGAGAGATAATCCCTAAACCAGCTACATGCAGAATGATCAAAGCCAATGTCATGCAGCCTCTGTAAAAGCAAATGGTGGTCAACAGTATCAAAGGCCTTTGAAAGATCAATAAAAAGTGCTGCACAGTGCTTTTTCTTGTCTAATGCTGTAACAATGTTGTCTACAACCAAAGTCACAGCAGAGACAGTACTGTGGCCTGCCCTAAAACCAGATTGGAATGGGCTCAAAATGGAAGCACTGGTTAGAAATGTTTTTAACTGATTATTAATAAGTGATTCTAGAATTTTTGCGAGGCATGGGAGTTTGGAAATTGGCCTGTAGTTATTAAGATTGTTCTTGTCACCACCTTTATGTAAAGGAATTACGTGAGCTTTTTTCCAAATTTTAGGAACTATTCCAGAGGAGATCGAAAGATTAAAAATATGGGTAATTTGTTTTGATATTATATGTGTAGAAAGCTTGATTGAAAACGGGTCCAAATTGTCCTCTCCCATGTACTTCTTGGGGTTGATGGCGAGGAGTGCATCTACAACAACACTTGTGGGAAGAAGATCAAGGCTGAAAATAGGAGTTTGAGAGACAGGCGGTACGTTACTACTGGTGGTAGAAGGTGTACATCCTCCATTCTGAAAGAGTTGACCAGCAGCTACAAAATGTTTATTAAAAGCTAAGCCAATCTCTTTTTGATCATTGAGAGTGTGACCATTTAATTTGATCTGAGTGGGAACTGTGCTAGAATTGTTCTTATTATAGTTCACAGCTTTCCAAAATAGTGCAGGGTTAGAGTAGCAGTCGGAGATTAATTCAAGGTAGTATTCAGATTTGGCTTTCCTAATCATGGATGTGCACTTATTTCTAAGGTGTCTAAAAATAGTCCAATTGGTATTATCTCCAGAGCGTCTAGCTAGAGACCATGCTTTATTTCTTTCGGAAAATAAATCAGACAGTTCACTTGTAAACCAGGGGTTTGATCTATTTTTTACTCTATGCTTTTTAAGGCTAACTCAACATCCGAAATTTCCGTAGTCAGTTGAATGTCACTATGACGGACGGAGATCACTTAAAAAGGCTTGCTCATTAAAACCTTTAAAATTACGCTTAATTATGATTTTAGGCTGAGATCTTTTTAAATGAATACTTCTGATACAGGCCACTGGGCAGTGATCACTAATCCCAAGATCAAAAACACCAGCTGAGACTATTTTATCTATTTTATTTGATAAGATTAAATCGATTAAAGTTGATTTTGCTGGGTTTTTTAGATTGGGTCTTGTGGGCTCAGTTATTAATTGTGTAAGATTAACGTTGCCACAAATTTCTTTGAAAGGTTCAGAGGCACCAGAAAGCCAATCAACGTTAAAATCACCCATCACAATTACCTCTCTATTTACATAACTGGAGAGCATATGTGCTAGATCGTTTAAGGAGCTAGTTACAGCTGAAGGGGGCCTATACACACCAATTACAACAAAACAATCATTTGACGATAAAGATAATTCTAGCGCGAGAAATTCAAAGCAATTTGGAACAGAGACAGCATGTAAAAGTGTTACAGAATAACAGGATTTAACATATACAGCTACTCCCCCACCCCTTGTGTTTCTGTCTATTCTGAAAATGTTATAATCATTTATTGCCACAATAGAGTCATCTGTACTCTTCTTTAACCAGGATTCAGTCAGAATCAAGACATCTGGATCTGCCTGGGACACTAAAATCTTTACATGGTCTAATTTATCATGCTGCAATAAACTTCTAATATTTAAATGTAGAAAACCCAAGCCCTTTCTTGATTTGAGAATTTGTGGGAAATTTAGCTTACAGCTAGGAAGCATGGCTTGTTTTTCAGGGTCGTACAATACAGGTTTGTGCCTGTAGAGGGAGCCAACGTTAGAAGCAGCAGATGGATGGGTCATTGGAGGTGAGAGAGGGCAGTCAGGTGTGATGTTCAGAGCTGTCCCATTAGTTTGGTGCATAAGAGGCTGAGGAGCTGTGTGATCTCCCCTAGGTCTGCACTGCTCCTGCTGCCTGGTCTCTGCAGGGCCTGGGCGTAGCTCAGCTGCTGGGCCGGGGGGGTTGGTGTGAAGGGCTGGGCTGCTGTGTGGGGCGTGGGTGTAGTGGGCGACTGACTAATCCAAAGTGGCCAGGCTAGACTTTGTCAAGGCTGGCTTTATCAATCATCCTGGATGTCTTTATTCCACTTTTATGCAATAGGCCCCAGGAAGCTTTCTAACTGCTGTTTACCTGCTGCTGCCAGGTGTTACAGCTTAATGTGACCCCCTGGAAACGTAAGGTGCACACGTCCCAGAGCCGAACATTTTCTGCTACTGCAATCACACAGTCAGACGCCCTCTACTGAAGAACACCTGCATTGACATATTTAAATAAGGGTTTAGTAGACCGGTATTCCATAGGGTTACAATGTCACAGTGTTTTCTTTCTGGGCCCATTTTATATATGTGTGCTCAAAGTTTTCACATGCACATTGTTATACAGATATATATTTAAGATCATTTCAAATGAATACTTTTCATAAATTTTTTGGGATTTTTGATCCTTTAAATTAAGATTTTATTTTCAAGAAATAAAAAGAACATAAGTCTGTGTAGAATCATTTGACGCTAAAAGTCATGAAGACTCATTTAATAGGGTTAGGGTTATATAATATATCAGGGTTAAGGTTATATAATATATCAGGGTTAGGGTTAAGGTTATATAATATATCAGGGTTAAGGTTATATAATATATCAGGGTTAGGGTTATATAATATATCAGGGTTAAGGTTATATAATATATCAGGGTTAGGGTTATATAATATATCAGGGTTAAGGTTATATAATATATCAGGGTTAAGGTTATATAATATATCAGGGTTAGGGTTATATAATATATCAGGGTTAGGGTTATATAATATATCAGGGTTAAGGTTAAGGTTATATAATATATCAGGGTTAGGGTTATATAATATATCAGGGTTAAGGTTATATAATATATCAGGGTTAGGGTTATATAATATATCAGGGTTAAGGTTATATAATATATCAGGGTTAGGGTTATATAATATATCAGGGTTAAGGTTATATAATATATCAGGGTTAGGGTTATATAATATATCAGGGTTAAGGTTATATAATATATCAGGGTTAAGGTTATATAATATATCAGGGTTAGGGTTATATAATATATCAGGGTTAGGGTTATATAATATATCAGGGTTAAGGTTATATAATATACCAGGGTTAAGGTTATATAATATATCAGGGTTAGGGTTATATAATATATCAGGGTTAAGGTTAAGGTTATATAATATATCAGGGTTAGGGTTATATAATATATCAGGGTTAAGGTTATATAATATATCAGGGTTAGGGTTATATAATATATCAGGGTTAAGGTTATATAATATATCAGGGTTAGGGTTATATAATATATCAGGGTTAAGGTTATATAATATATCAGGGTTAAGGTTATATAATATATCAGGGTTAAGGTTATATAATATATCAGGGTTAAGGTTAAGGTTATATAATATACCAGGGTTAAGGTTATATAATATATCAGGGTTAGGGTTATATAATATATCAGGGTTAAGGTTAAGGTTATATAATATACCAGGGTTAAGGTTATATAATATATCAGGGTTAAGGTTATATAATATATCAGGGTTAAGGTTAAGGTTATATAATATATCAGGGTTAAGGTTAAGGTTATATAATATATCAGGGTTAAGGTTATATAATATATCAGGGTTAAGGTTATATAATATATCAGGGTTAAGGTTAAGGTTATATAATATATCAGGGTTAGGGTTAAGGTTATATAATATATCAGGGTTAAGGTTATATAATATATCAGGGTTAAGGTTATATAATATATCAGGGTTAAGGTTATATAATATATCAGGGTTAAGGTTAAGGTTATATAATATATCAGGGTTAGGGTTAAGGTTATATAATATATCAGGGTTAAGGTTATATAATATATCAGGGTTAAGGTTATATAATATATCAGGGTTAAGGTTATATAATATATCAGGGTTAAGGTTATATAATATATCAGGGTTAAGGTTATATAATATATCAGGGTTAGGGTTATATAATATATCAGGGTTAAGGTTATATAATATATCAGGGTTAAGGTTATATAATATATCAGGGTTAAGGTTATATAATATATCAGGGTTAAGGTTAAGGTTATATAATATATCAGGGTCAAGGTTATATAATATATCAGGGTTAGGGTCAGGGATGGAAATTAACTTTTTTGCCTACCAGCCACTGTGGCAGGTAGATTTAAAAATCTACCAGCCACTCATCTTTTTTACCAGCCACTTTTTATACGCAATATCTTTTTTAATATATGCGTTAATGTTAAACAATACAATAGTAAGAATAGCTAATGAAAGTGTTTTTCATACAAATGTTTTCCATCAGAAGTCATTTGTACTGTAAGTAGGTGCTACCAAGGAACTGAGTTGCAAATTAAATGGTACACTCTTACTATATATGATACACAATACACGCCATCTTTATTTCAAAACATTGTATAATTGAACTCCATATATACTCTGGGTTCAATGCAACTTTTTTTCCCAACTGGCCCGCTTGGCCAATAGATCCGAGTTTTACTGGCCCCTTGTATATTTTCACTGGCCCTGCAGACACCTTTTTTTCATCATTTAGTCAATAATTATAATACAGTATTGAAGTTACCTTTAGATTTCTTTTTTCTTTTTAGTTAATGATATGAAATGTTGATATTGTTTATCACTTTCTCCATATGCATTAGGGATGTGAATGTGTCGACACATTGACCGGTTTTCCACTTGCGCTCAAGTCGAATTTAAAAATAGAAATCTGAAAATCAGGGAGTTATGCCGTTTTATTAATAGGAGATGTCACCGTGTCACGTCTGGTCGTGAGCGCGCTGCAGGAGCGTCACTTCTGCAAGGTGCGTGCATGAAGTAATCAGCTACACATAAGAGTCCGGTGTGGGACCATTTTTTCACTGTTGATAAAAAACAGTGCAGTGCAAAAGATGCAGCATAATATTAAACGCTCGTCTGAGACTATGACGTTAAATCATCTAGAAACACACGATGCCTTCGTCCGAGCAAAGCAGCGTTTCACCGTGAGATCACTAGTGAGTGCGCGAGCCACCGCACGGGGAAGAACTCTGTGGTTTGAGGCTCAAATAATAACCGGGGATATTCTCCCCGTTAGCGATACCGATGGGAAAGGCTTCCCTGTTTGTATGCGATCTGATTGTATGTCTCGAGCCTTAAATACAAAGCCATGTCGGCAAACTGACTGCGCGACTCAAGGGACTGTATGTGAGCCGAATCCCTCCGTTAGTTTCTGTTTCAGCCGACACAATTAAAATCACCTCTAAGCACGGACAGCGTTTAAATAAAGCATCTCATTTGTATTACCATTAGGGCTTTGATGCAAATACTGTAACAACGGCGGCAGCTCTGCTGCTTAAAGGAAAAGCGCAGTTTTCACTTTATTTTCAGCACCTCAACCTCTGCTGTGGGAAGAAAAAAAGGGGGCAAAGTAAGTCGATTGATTTGTCGACTTATGCCTCCACACGTTAACTCGCAGATAGTATTTCCTAGCGGAGCGGATCGCGCCGTAGTTCAGTTCGACTAGAAAGGCAAAAAGAAACTGTTGAACTGTGTAGCGCCCTGTCATCATGTTCATGACGAATGTATTAAATATGCAAATTAGATCGGACCTGACTGGAAAGTATTACCCGACACAGTGGCGGGTGAAGTGACACAATTTACACGCCAGCACGCAAATCTACCCGCATTTGGCGTGTGGCGGGTGTTAATTTCCATCCCTGGTTAGGGTTATATAATATATCAGGGTTAGGGTTATATAATGTATCATATAAGCGGGTTAATGCCGACGAGGTGTCCATGTATCATGTATTAATGGACACCGTGGAGGCGAGAAGTTGCCTTCACGAAGTCCATTAATACATGATACATGGACACCTCGAAGGGCATTAACCCGCTTATACCATAGTCACCTACTAATAAAATTAATAATTAGACCAATCAGTTATGTTTTCATGTCTTTTTGCGATCAAATTAGATATTTTTCGAACCAATAACAACTTGTTTCCATAGCAACACCTGAGACCTCATATAATAACTGGAATACCCATCGCAAACCCATAAGGTTCTTATGTAATGAAAACGTAGTTCAGTACTCCAGTCAATAGGAACAACCAAGGATACGACCTGGCAACGACAGAACTTGGCTTTAATGGTGCGTTCAAATTGTACTGGGAAGTCGGACCGGGGATAATACGAGCAACAGGAGACTGCGGCAGCTGTTAGCAACAGAGCTACTGTTATGCTAGCAAGATACAAAGTCAAAAAACATTGCGCACGCTGTACACACAGGAAATGTAATCGGCCAATATGTTTAACAACAGTTCCACCGAGCTAACAATGCATTTCCCCCAAAATAAATAACGCATTTCACGGAGAATATGACTGGCGAACATGTGTATTATGGGCTAAAGCCTGAAGTTACGTGAGGCAGTGACTGACAGCAGTAGCCTGTGTCCAGATAGACAGTGTGGAAAGCCACCAAAGCCGAGCGTTGGTGGCTAAACACATGTAAACTCAGTTACAAACCTTTTCTCAAATTAAACAGGAGTCTTACTCACCTTTTTAACGAGATCACCATTGACGTTTAGCCAGAGGATATTAAGTTTAGCCACTTTATTTTACTACTATCGTTACTACAGCTCTTGTGTTGCGAGCGCCATCCTGTGGTGTCCAGAGGCGATTGCACGGCAGGATATTTTAGGCTTTATAAATCACTTATCAACAGTGAGCCGGCGACGCATTAAAGTGGACAGAATGTAAACAGTTCCATCTAGGTGTCCATACATCAGGGGTTAATCCACACCTATGGAATGTTCTCCAGCCAATCAGAATAGAGGATTCACACAGACTATGGTATAAGACTCAATAGAATCATGTTGAGTGTGAGCGTCCTCCTCTTCCTCCTCTCAGCAGCTCTGACTTCAGCTTGTAGTTTGTTGGTTTGGACAGCAGGTGGTGCTGCTGCATCAACAATGAACTGAGACTCAACCACACAACACAGCAGACAGACAGACAGACAGACAGAGAGACAGACAGACAGACAGACAGACAGACAGACAGACAGACAGACACACACACACACATAGACAGACAGACAGACAGCACACAGGTAGACAAGATGGGCTCAAACCTGTCACATGGACACTGTCACTAAAATACTTCAACATAAATATCAAGTTCAGACCTTTTGCCTTCATTGTTTTGTTTCTTAATAGTATTGTAGTGTCACAGAGCTTTATAGGAAGATGCCCTGCCACTACCCTTCCCCCACCCTGCCCCCACCCTGCCCCACCCTGCCCCCACCCTGCCCCACCCAAGTATCAATAGCAACACATCAGAACACACGTTACACATGTCAAACGGAAGCTTAGTCCAAGGCCAGTCCATAGAGCCACCATCCACCTCTCTAAGACCTTCCTCGCTGGTCCTACTCTACTCCATCTCTCTCTCTCTGTCTCTCTCCCTCTCTCTCGCTCTCTCTGTCTCTCTCTCTCTCTCTCTCTCTCTCTGTCTCTCTCTCTCCCCTCTGTCTCTCTCTCTCTCTCGCTCTCTCTCTCTCTCTGTCTCTCTCCCTCTCTGTCTCTCTCTCTCTCTGTCTCTCTCTCTCTCCCCTCTGTGTGTGTCTCTCTCTCTCTCTCTCTCTCTCTCTCTCTCTCTCCCCTCTGTCTCTCTCTCTCTCCCTCTCTCTCGCTCTCTCTGTCTCTCTCTCTCTCTCTCTCTGTCTCTCTCTCTCCCCTCTGTCTCTCTCTCTCTCTCTCTCTCTCTCTCTCTCTCTGTCTCTCTCTCTCTCTCTCTGTCTCTCTCCCTCTCTGTCTCTCTCTCTCTCCCCTCTGTGTGTGTCTCTCTCTCTCTCTCTCTCTCTCTCTCTCTCTCTCTCTCTCTCTCTCTCTCTCTCTCTCTCTCTCTCTCTCTCTCTCTCTCTTCAGCAGAATAAAGCGTTGAAGGTTTGGGGTTAAATCTTGTTGTTATATTATATTCAGCCAAAGGTTCAATCAGTGACACAGTTTACAAAGTGCTCAAACAAACCAACGCAGCGCCTTTAAATTTACATCAGCTGCAGCCATACTCTCTCACACACACTCTCACACACACACACACACACACAGACACACACACACTCTCACACTCACTCACACTCTCACACTCACTCACACTCACTCACTCACACACACACACACACACACACACACACACACACACACACACACACACACACACACACACACACACACACACACACACACACACACACACACACACACACACACACACACACACACACACACACGCGCGCGCTTTCTGAGAGAAGCGATTAATAATTCAGGCAGTGCTGAGGTCGACATCATGCAGAGAGAAACTGCAGCTGCAACCTTTTCTTTACATTAGATTAATATTAATATAATAAATATATTTAAAAACAATAAAATAGTATTTATATAACGACAGAGCAGTCATGTGACCACGTGTAGGTGACACTGACTGCAGTATAGGGCCTGAAACACACACACACACACACACACACATACACATAAACACTCTCTCTCTCTCTTACACACACACACACACCCAAAGGAGCAGCTGATTGGCCGATGGAGCATTGACGCTGAGGCAGCAACTTCAAGCTGAGAGAATCCCAACGGTGCAAAACACACACACACACACACACACACACACACACAAAAACACACGCACTCACACACACACTCTCTCTGAACTGCTGATTGGACTAAATCACAGACTAACCAGTTGAAGCAGGAAGTGGAGAGGTTCAGGACTACAGCTGATCATAAACAGAATATACTTATCATGCAGAATGCTACTGCAGATATACTTATATATAGATATAACTGCACTGCACTGTATCAGAGTGAGTTAGTCTGTCTATCTATCTATCTATCTATCTATCTATCTATCTATCTATCTATCTATCTATCTATCTACCCTAACCCTATCTATTCTCTCTCTCTAACCCTCTGTCCTCTGTCCTCTAACCCTCTCACCCTCTAACCCTCTCACCCTCTAACCCTCTCACCCCCTAACCCTCTAACCCTCTCACCCTCTCACCCTCTCACCCTCTAACCCTCTAACCCCCTAACCCTCTAACCCTCCAACCCTCCAACCCTCTAACCCTCTAACCCTCTAACCCTCTAACCCTCTAACCCTCTCACCCTCTAACCCTCTAACCCTCTCACCCTCTAACCCTCTCACCCTCTCACCCTCTCACCCTCTCACCCTCTAACCCTCTGTCCTCTCATTGATCCTCTCCAACTGGTAAATATCAAGCCCCAACTTCAGTGATTTCTACCAGCATCCAATAAGGAAGTGACCACAACTGTAGTAACCAGAAAGTGCCACTGGGGGGGTGGTACCAAGACTGAGCCATTTTTCTTTGACTCACTTGTTAGACAGGCCGTTTTCAAAGTCTTATTAAACCTATTTACAGCCTGGTCCACAAAACCATTTTAGTCTGTATGTTTAGGTCATATCTCCATGACAACACTGAGGGGGGTTCTTTTGGAGGTTAAAATGTATTGGCGCGATCTCTTGAGTGACAGCTCTCCGCCCGTTGTCCCTCACTTTGCCTCGGAGGTATACGTCAGCTATCTCCCTCCCCCTCAGAAAATGGCGACGCGCACAAACCAGGATTATTGGATGCCGTGTGAATAACTGAGGTCAGCCCGGATGCTACATCCATATTATTTACTGTCTATGGTATGAGGGTCCTCTCATTGGCCCTCAGGTTAACCCTCTGTCCTCTGTCCTCTCATTGGTCCTCAGGTTAACCCTCTGTCCTCTCATTGGTCCTCAGGTTAACCCTCTGTCCTCTCATTGGTCCTCAGGTTAACCCTCTGTCCTCTCATTGGCCCTCAGGTTAACCCTCTGTCCTCTCATTGGCCCTCAGGTTAACCCTCTGTCCTCTCATTGGTCCTCAGGTTAACCCTCTGTCCTCTCATTGGCCCTCAGGTTAACCCTCTGTCCTCTCATTGGCCCTCAGGTTAACCCTCTGTCCTCTGTCCTCTCATTGGTCCTCAGGTTAAC
>NW_027648595.1:95000-97500 GCF_949987685.1 Ammodytes marinus
TAAAATTGATGAGCATCACATCAATAGCTACATATACTGTAAAACACTACAACGACATAGGAGTGCATATATTGTCTTTATTTTATCAAATAGAGTTCACCAGCTTATCAAAAAAATCCCTATTTGATTAACATAGGCTGCCTGTTGTTTAAGTGTTTAACAATCTTATCAGTTCAGGAAAACACAATAGGTTAACTCTTCAACAGCTTATCAAAATACAGGTAGGCCTAGGTTTACTAAGAGTGCAACAGCTTATCAAAATACAGGTAGGCCTAGGTTTACTAAGAGTGCAACAGCTTATCAAAATACAGGTAGGCCTAGGTTTACTAAGAGTTCAACAGCTTATCAAAAAACATAGAAATAAATGTAGGCTACTCAAAGTGCAACAGCTTACAGTGTTTCCCCCAGAAAATCTCTTAGACAAGGGGTCACTGTCCAGGGTCATGGGAGGCGAGGCAAAGATTTTGGCTGTATTTTGCTCTAAGATGCCAATGCACAGTACAGAAATAAACAACTGTTTATTTGAATACAAAAAAACAACAGACACTGACTTTACAGTTGTGCAATTTTGTTTGCTATGTGAAGGTACACATGTTGTGCAAACATGCAGACAATACAAAGCAAAGTTCTACTGGTGCAATATTATACAGACACACTAAATACAAATAATGGACCATACTCTTAACATGTGTGTGCACATCTAAGTGCAAATTCAACCTTTTAAAGTTCCTTTTTGGATGAGGGCTGTTGTGCGATTATTGTGGACAATAGGCCTACTGTGATGCAATAGCCTATAATTCATTAATGGTTATTTTTAGCCTACTTGCTTGATTTCTTTTTAAATATTATTGTTTGGTTATTGGTCATTTTGGAACATGTCTTTCCCAATTTAAAACATAAGAATAAAGCAGCATTGAAAATTCAGAAAATAAATCTTCTTGGCCTACACTAGCATGCTGTTTACAAATAACTCAATAGTTGAAATAATAAATACAATGTGTTTTCCCCTTAAAATGTCTAAATGCATTTCAAAGACAGTAACAGTGTGGCACTTCTTTAAACTTACTGAAACTTGGCTGGGCCATCACTCTCATGCATTCATCAGACTTTTCTCTGCGCTGTATGAGCCGATAAGTTGTGTTGCCACGGTGATGTGGAGTCTTAAACTGTTCTAGCTTTGCAGAGCAATTCTTTCTGTTCAGTTAAATATCCCCATAGAACCGCACTGCGTTGATTATCGCCACCAGTTAAATGTCGGTTTGCTTCTGCTGGTTTAACTCTCCCGCGTGCATGCCGTAGTCGCACGTGCAAAGCCGCAGACACAGAGCAGCTGATAGAGAAACGCTTGGAGACACATGTGCACATTTATTTACTGCAGATCGCGGCCTTTCGCGCAGTTATGACCATGCACAAGCACACATCGCGCGTGCTAGTACATTAATTGTGCAGCACTAAACATTTTTTTTTATTTTTATTTTTTTTGGGTCGGTTAGTAGTCAAGGCAGGGGCCAGTAAATATCCCTTCCCCCAGGCCTATTGAATAGCCCTGGTCTACAGCTCACTCACACACACACACACACACACACACTCAGAGTATAACACACACACACAAACACACTCAGAGTATAACACACACAGTGGATACTGTAGATACTGTTCATATTATGTGCAGCCGTTCAGGAGGTTGGAGCATCAGTGAGATAAACACAGACGTTATGTAACTATGATACAATATTTAAGATGTTTCCTATAGAACTAGTCTCTCTACAGGAAACATCTTAAAGGTGCAGTCAGTGATTCTGGAGAACGCTGGTTGTCAAAATCACGTTCTGTCAAAATCAGTGAATATCTCCTCATGATCCACTACCTGTCTGTACTGTGTGAATATCTCCTCATGATCCACTACCTGTCTGTACTGTGTGTGAGCTGAAACAAATCCAGTGTTGATACACAGCCTAGGCCTGTTAGTATGGTGGCCCCTTCGTTTACATTCCAGTTTACAGAGCCTAGGCCCCTTTGTTAACACACCAGTTTACAGAGCCTAGGCATGTTGCTTTGTTAACACACCAGTTTACAGAGCCTAGGCATGTTGCTTTGTTAACACACCAGTTTACAGAGCCTAGGCATGTTGCTTTGTTAACACACCAGTTTACAGAGCCTCGGCATGTTGCTTTGTGAACACACCAGATTACAGAGCCTAGGCATGTTGCTTTGTTAACACACCAGTTTACAGAGCCTAGGCCCCTTTGTTAACACACCAGTTTACAGAGCCTAGGCCCCTTTGTTAACACACCAGTTTACAGAGTCTAGGCCCCTTTGTTAACACACCAGATTACAGAGCCTAGGCATGTTGCTTTGTTAACACACCAGTTTACAGAGCCTAGGCATGTTGCTTTGTTAACACAGCAGTTTACAGAGCCTAGGCCCCTTTGTTAACACACCAGTTTACAGAGCCTAGGCATGTTGCTTTGTTAACACACCAGTTTACAGAGCCTAGGCA
>NW_027648595.1:107500-110000 GCF_949987685.1 Ammodytes marinus
TAACCCTCTAACCCCCTAACCCTCTAACCCCCTAACCCTCTAACCCCCTAACCCTCTCACCCCCTAACCCTCTAACCCCCTAACCCTCACCCTTTAACCCTAACCCTGCATAACATGTGAAACACTACACATGATACTGGATGTTATGGGGCATCCCGGTACTTTGGACATTCTGCATTTGACATGAAGTATTGGGTCATCCTAACCCTCTAACCCTAACCCTCTAACCCTCTAACCCTCTCACCCCCTAACCCTCTAACCCTCTAACCCTCTAACCCTCTAACCCTAACCCCCTAACCCTCTAACCCTCTAACCCTCTAACCCTCTAACCCCCTAACCCCCTAACCCTCTAACCCCCTAACCCTCTAACCCCCTAACCCTCTAACCCTAACCCCCTAACCCTCTAACCCTCTAACCCCCTAACCCTCTAACCCTCTCACCCTCTAACCCTCTAACCCCCTAACCCTCTAACCCTCTAACCCCCTAACCCTCTGTCCTCTAACCCTCTAACCCTCTAACCCCCTAACCCCCTAACCCTCTAACCCTCTAACCCTCTAACCCCCTAACCCTCTAACCCTAACCCTCTAACCCTAACCCTCTAACCCTCTAACCCTAACCCTCTAACCCTCTAACCCTAACCCTCTAACCCTAACCCTCTATGAAGTATTGGCTCATCCTGAATCTCTCTCTGGCGTAATGAACTGGGGGACTGGACCAGCGCCCCCTGCTGTATATAAGTGGACATTCATGGTGGAGTCTGTAACAGTGGTGCAAAGTATTTACTAATGATTGAAGTCCCTCATGAGCTTCTGGCCTGTTGCAAACTGTTTAACATTAACGGCTGAATCTACAACATAATTCACAATGACAATGATAATATATAACTGTGAAGAGTCTCAACTGAATGACAGATAGTCATTATTTATGGGTGAAACAATGGGTTTCGCTGGACAGATTTCTGCTAACTGAACTTATCACTAGCCATACGTCCAGTTAAAGAGGTTCTACAATGCGGTTTGGACTATTTGAAAGAGTATTTATGAAATCTAAAAAGGACAATATAGATATGGAGATATAGATATGTTTCACTGCTGGGTGTTGAAGATGTGTTGAGCTGTGATTACAGATATCTATACTACATATGCAGACTGTGTTAACAGAATTAATTCCTTTATCGTCATTGTATCATTAAAAACTTACAACCAAAGTTCTGAGTTCCAGGGTTTGGCTGAGTCCTCTTCACACCGGGTCGTTCCTCTGTCTGTCTGTCTGTCTGTCTGTCTGTCTGTCTGTCTGTCTGTCTGTCCTCTTCACAGCAGACCCGGGTTAGAATCCAGCCCGGGTCGTTCTCTGCATGTCATTCCCCTGTCTGTCTGTCTGTCTGTCTGTCTGTCTGTCTGTCTGTCTGTCTGTCTGTCTGTCTGTCTGTCTGTCTGTCTGTCTGTCTGTCTGTCTGTCTGTCTGTCTGTCTGTCCTGTTCACAGCAGACCCGGGTTAGAATCCAGCCCGGGTCGTTCTCTGCATGTCATTCCCCTCTCTGACACATTTCATCTCTGTCTCTACACACTGTCTAATAAAAAGCAAAAAAAACTCAAAAAGACTGAACACATTCTACACACGATAATAGGAAGTAAATGTAGTTAAAGACCTGCCTTGAGGGGAGGGGAGGGGGGGGGGGGTTAGAGCGGCCATTTTGGATGTTTATCTTTCTTCCCCACTCTCCAGCTCAGGAAGAGAAACAACCCGATCCTGTGAATGTGCTGCTGGTTGTGATATAGAAACGGACCGAGTAGAGAAGGATCCCAGGAGAACGGCAGCCATCTTTAGATAGAAATGCTTTAAGACCTTTTAGAATGAAACGTAATGCCAGCTCCACTCCCATACACGTTAATCACTACTAAAGGCTTAGGGTTACTAGGGTACTAGCTACTAAAGGCTTAGGGTTACTAGGGTACTAGTTACTAAAGGCTTAGGGTTACTAGGGTACTAGTTACTAAACACATCACAGTCTTTATTTTTTTCCCCCCGTGTGAATCAAAAGATTCTGTAATATTTCTCACCCCCCCTTCCCATCGTTGGTGGGAACTTATTTATTTCTTTATTTCTTTATTAAGGACAAATGCATTAAAACATTGTTTCATATTATAAAAACATAAAACGGATGCCACGCATACGGGTGTTAGTCGAAACTAATTTGCAACCCCTGTCCCTGATTAGGCATCTCCTAAACAATTCACATGTAAAAGGTTAACGGACATTTCTCCCCAGCGTGACGCTCCCTCCCTAACCGGGTGCAGAGGTCAGAGGTCAACCTAACAGGAAACTGATGCAGGGGAGGATTAATAAAATAAAAGCCCAACTTCCTGTTCAGAAAGACATTTATTTATTCCCTTGTTTTAAAGAATCAACGATCAGACAGACAGACCAGTTCAGTACCTCTTTGGTTCTGGTCCAGTACCTGAAGACTAGAGACCACTGCAGTCTGTGGGACTACGTTACC
>NW_027648595.1:120000-125000 GCF_949987685.1 Ammodytes marinus
TCTCTCTCCCTGCCTGTCTGTCTCTCTCCCTGCCTGTCTGTCTCTCTCCCTGTCTGTCTCTCTACCTCTCACAGAAGAGATGAAGTCCTCCAGTCGTCTCAGCAGATCAGCGTCTCTCTCAAAGTCGTAGAAGTGATGCTCCACCCAGTGACGACACACGTTCAGAACTCTGCAACAACAATATATATATAAACTTATTACTCTGCAACACAAGCAGCTCATTATAATATAACTGTATATATATAAACTATATATGATTAATACTAGGCCTATTATACAACCAGCTTATTATATAACTATATAAAGTTTAAACTAAAACTATATATATATATATTTTTTTTTAACCTTTATTTCTCCAGGTAAATCCCATTGAGTCCGGAGACTCTTTATCAAGGGAGACCCGTTTTCCTTTCCCACGTTACCATTCACACACACATTCATACACCGATAGCAGCAGCTAACTATCGACATTCACACGAGGCAAGGTGGGTGAAGTGTCTTGCTCAAGGACACAACAACCATGACACAGGTGGCAGGGCGGGGATCGAACCTCCAACCCTTTGATCATCGGCCGACCCGCTCTACCAACTGAGCCACAGTCACCCCATTTGATTAATACTAGGCCTATTATACTAGCAGCGTATTATATAACTATATATATATATATGTAAACTAAAACTATATGATTAATACTAGGCTCATTATACAAAAAGCTTTTTACACTTTATATATAAAGTTTAAACTAAAACTATATGTTATATATACGAGGCTTATTATACTAGTGGGCCTCAGAATACAAAATAAACCAAACTGTTACTAATACATAATGTGAACGTCCCACTGAGGTCTGAAGCCTGTAGCTCCCCTCAGCCTCCAGCAGGGGGCCACCTCACCTCACAGACTGCAGACTAAAACTAGGTGTATGGACAGGTATACAGGTCCTTCTCATATAATTAGCATATTGTGATGAAGTTAGATATTTTCTGTAATGTACTGATAAACATTAGACTTTCATATATTTTAGATTCATTACACACAACTGAAGTAGTCCAAGCCTTTTATTGTTTTAATATTGATGATTTTGGCAAAAAAGTAAAGAAAAACCAAAAATCTCTATCTCAAAAAATTAGCATATTTCATCCGACCAATAAAAGAAAAGTGTTTTTAATACAAAAAGGTCAACCTTCAAATAATTATGTTCAGTTATGCACTCAATACTTGGTCGGGAATCCTTTCGCAGAAATTACTGCTTCAATGCGGCGTGGCATGGAGGCAATCAGCCTGTGGCACTGCTGAGGTGTTATGGAGGCCCAGGATGCTTCGATAGCGGCCTTAAGCTCATCCACAGTGTTGGGTCTGGTGTCTCTCAACTTCCTCTTCACAATATCCCACAGATTCTCTATGGGGTTCAGGTCAGGAGAGTTGGCAGGCCAATTGAGCACAGTAATACCATGGTCAGTAAACCATTTACCAGTGGTTTTGGCACTGTGAGCAGGTGCCAGGTCTTGTTGAAAAATGAAATCTTCATCTCCATAAAGCTTTTCAGCAGATGGAAGCATGAAGTGCTCCAAAATCTCCTGATAGCTAGCTGCATTGACCCTGCCTTTGATAAAACACAGTGGACCAACACCAGCAGCTGACATGGCACCCCAGACCATCACTGACTGTGGGTACTTGACACTGGACTTCAGGCATTTTGGCATTTCCTTCTCCCCAGTCTTCCTCCAGACTCTGGCACCTTGATTTCCGAATGACATGCAAAATTTGCTTTCATCCGAAAAAAGTACTTTGGACCACTGAGCAACAGTCCAGTGCTGCTTCTCTATAGCCCAGGTCAGGCGCTTCTGCCGCTGTTTCTGGTTCAAAAGTGGCTTGACCTGGGGAATGCGGCACCTGTAGCCCATTTCCTGCACACGCCTGTGCACGGTGGCTCTGGATGTTTCTACTCCAGACTCAGTCCACTGCTTCCGCAGGTCCCCCAAGGTCTGGAATCGGCCCTTCTCCACAATCCTCCTCAGGGTCCGGTCACCTCTTCTGGTTGTGCAGCGTTTTCTGCCACACTTTTTCCTTCCCACAGACTTCCCACTGAGGTGCCTTGATACAGCACTCTGGGAACAGCCTATTCGCTCAGAAATGTCTTTCTGTGTCTTACCCTCTTGCTTGAGGGTGTCAATGATGGCCTTCTGGACAGCAGTCAGGTCGGCAGTCTTACCCATGATTGCGGTTTTGAGTAATGAACCAGGCTGGGAGTTTTTAAAAGCCTCAGGAATCTTTTGCAGGTGTTTAGAGTTAATTAGTTGATTCAGATGATTAGGTTAAGAGCTCGTTTAGAGTACCTTTTCATGATATGCTAATTTTTTGAGATAGGAATTTGGGGTTTTCATGAGCTGTATGCCAAAATCATCAGTATTAAAACAACAAAAGACCTGAAATATTTCAGTTGGTGTGCAATGAATCTAAAATATATGAAAGTTCAATTATTAACATTACATTATGGAAAATAATCAACTTTATCACAATATGCTAATTATATGAGAAGGACCTGTATATATATTGATGTTACCTGTATTTACAGGTGTATATATATTTATTTATTTATTTATTTATTTATTTATTTAGTATTCTTTCGGACAATTCCACACAATACACAATTTTCTCTTGCAAATATTCATACATCATACTTTGTGTTGTCCGAAGGGAGACGGAAGAAGCCAAAGGCTTATCAGGTCCCGCCCCCATTTTCATCAAATTCGGATTCAGATACACAAATTACTGTTACAAAATAAAAATAAAACAAACAAAAAACATTATTTTTTATATATATATAGCTATATATGCATATATATATATATATACATACATACACATATACATACATATATACACACACATATATATATACATATATATATATACATACACATACTTTTTTTTTAAGAATCTGCAGTCCAATACACAGTCAATTTTAATCTAATTGCTTCAGCTTTTAAAATCAGTTCAGCACAGTTCAGTTTTTCTGTGACAATGCCAAGTGTATAAAGTGTGAAGTGGCCTTGTATTTGGCCTGTTCCATTACTAAACTGGTAGTCTAAACACTTCTGCAAAAGTATTCCAAAACAAGTCTGTCTGCTGGCCTGTATTATTTGTTACAACATTGTAATGAAAGTGACATTGACATTGTGCTCAGGTTATTAGTCTGTAATTTTCAATAATTTTTGAAACATAATTTGCTTTGAAATTGCGCAAACTGCAACTCCCTGTGACAACTTCATCAAGTCCATTCCACAGCTTAATACCATTTACAGATATCGAAAAGGATTTAAGTGTGGTCCGTATATTTTTCTCAGTGAATTTACCTTTTCTTCTTAAATCATGCGAAACTTCTCTGTCTTCAAACATTGCTTGTAAACTGTTAGGAAGGCTTTTCTTTGAAGCCTTGTAAATAATTTGTACTGTGTGGTAATTTACCACATCACGTAATTTGAGAATTCTACCTTCAATAAAAAAGTTATTAGTGTGTGCCCTGTAATTGGCTTGGTAAATAATTCGTATTGCTTTCTTTTGAAGAATCTCCAACGGGTGCAATGTACCTTTGTAAGTGTTTCCCCATATTTCAGCACAGTAATGCAGATGTGGGGAAACTAAACTCCAGTATAATACAAGTAAGGCCTTTTGATTGAAACAATGTTGTGCTTTCCAAAGTATAGAAATACTCCTGGCTATTTTGCCCCTGAGATGGCTAACTTGTGGTTTCCAGCTTAATTTATCGTCAATTATTACCCCTAGGACTTTGTGTTGCTTGACCCTTTGAATTTCAATCCCATTTACCTTGATTTTTACAGCGACATCTGATGCTCTCCTGCCAAACATCATGAATTTAGTTTTTTCTAAATTTAGTGATAACTTATTTCGGTTTAACCACCCATGTAACTTAGTCAATTCACTGTTTACGATCTCAACCATATTATTCAGATCTTTCCCCGAATAGAAGATGTTTGTGTCGTCCGCAAATAAAATCAACCTTAAGACTTTCGACACTTTATATATGTCATTTATATAAAGCAGGAATAATTTCGGCCCCAAGATTGACCCCTGAGGGACCCCACAAACAATATCTAAGCATGTCGATGTGAACTCCCCTAATTTCACAAATTGTTTCCTGTCATGTAAATAACTTCTGACCCAGTCATGTGCCAAACCTCGAATGCCATATTTCTCCAGTTTATTAAGAAGGATGTCATGATTAATAGTGTCGAATGCTTTTTTGAGGTCTAAGAAAATTCCTATAGAGTACAATTTGTGATCAATAGCATTACTAATAATTTCTACCGATTCAGCCAAGGCCAGTGCGGTGGAATGATTCTTTCTAAAGCCAAATTGACTGTCATACAGAAGTTGATGTTTAGTAATGAATTCATCAAGTCTATTGCTGAATAACTTTTCCAGAATTTTAGAAAATTGTGTTAAAAGTGAGACTGGTCTATAATTAGTAAATGAATGTTCATCACCATTCTTATGTAATGGTATAACCTTAGCTACTTTCATGTTAGAAGGAAAAATTCCTGTTTGAAAAGATAGGTTAAAGAGGTGTGCTAGGGGTTTAATAATACTTTCTTGCACTGATTTGATTACTTTCATGTGAAACCCAAGCGCGTCTCTAGAGGTCTTTGTTTTCATTCCGAGCAATATCTCCCTTATCTCGTTGGCCTCGACTGGCTTCAAAAACATGGAGTGTTGAAGAGACGCTTCATTTTCGCCAGACTCCCCTACACTCTTCCCACAGATCCCTTTTGCTAAATTAGGTCCAATATTAACAAAAAATTCATATATTGAGTCTTACCTGAGCTGGACCGGCTGAACAAACTCTTTCCTGAAGTATATTACTAGATGTATGGACAGGTAGATATATTGAGTCTAGATGTATGGACAGGTAGATATATTGAGTCTAGATGTATGGACAGGTAGATATATTGAGTCTAGATGTATGGACAGGTGTATAT
>NW_027648595.1:130000-131082 GCF_949987685.1 Ammodytes marinus
CGACATTCACACGAGGCAAGGTGGGTGAAGTGTCTTGCCCAAGGACACAACAACTATGACACAGGTGGCAGGGTGGGGATCGAACCTCCAACCCTTTGATCATCGGCCGACCCGCTCTACCACCTGAGACACAGTCGCCCCAAATGTTTTATTGTGAGTGAACATGTAACTTGTTGCTGCCTCTTGGCCAGGACGCCCTCCAAAAAGAGGTTTTTAATCTCAATGGGACTTTACACCATCGAGCCATTTATCTCCGACCCACACAGTCAACTGGACGTACAGTTTATTATTTTTAAAGATTATTTTCAAGCTTTATTAGACAGTACAGAGTTGAAATGGGGAGACAGAGAGAGAGAGAGAGAGAGAGAGAGAGAGAGAGAGAGAGAGAGAGAGAGAGAGAGAGAGACAGAGAGAGACAGAGAGAGAGAGAGAGCTTTATTAGACAGTACAGAGTTGAAATGGGGAGACAGAGACAGAGAGAGAGAGAGAGAGAGAGAGAGAGAGATAGCTTTATTAGACAGTACAGAGTTGAAATGGGGAGACAGAGAGAGAGAGAGAGAGAGAGAGAGGGGGGATGACCTGCAGTAAAGGTCCACGGGTCGGATTTGAACCCGCGACCACTGCAACGAAGGCCGGAGCCAATATGGTACACGCTCTATCCACTACCCCACCAGAGCGCCCTGGATGTACAGTTTAAGGCATGCTGAGGTGCAGGAGTGTGAGTGTGTGGAGCATCACATTACCTTCCTCATGAAGAGCTTCTCTTTCAGCCTGTACTCTGGGGATGACCCCGCTCCAGGCACGCGGGCAGTGGACCCAGCACCGGGCAGACGGGCAGCGTTGGTCTTACAGCAAACCATCAGACCGTCAAACAGGAAGATGTAACGCTCATGTTTGGCTCCTACGCGCGTCAGAGTGCCCTCCATTATGAACTCGTTGCACACCTGAAGAGACAAGACAGACAGACAGACAGACAGACAGACAGACAGACAGACAGACAGACAGACTGTTATGTGCCAGATCTGTTCTCTGTTGCAGAGCTCCTTCAGCCCCTCCCTCACCTCGTTAACAGTCACCTGCTG
>NW_027648595.1:143782-146282 GCF_949987685.1 Ammodytes marinus
CACACACACACACACACACACACACACACACGCGCACGCACACACACACACACACACACACACACACACACACACACACACACACACACACACACACACACATACACACACACACATTGGGTGTGTCTTAAATATACAACGTCAGATCATAAAATGTTGGGGGTTTCTCATTTCCTGATTTAAGAATCTAACCTGTGTGTTTACTCCCGTCCAGCGGGCGGCGGTATGGACCTTTACAGTGGTTACACACCGCCAATAAACCCCGAAGAAGAAGAAGAGCCGTGTACCAGAAGCAGCGAAGAAGAAGTCGCTGGTCAGTTGCTGTTGTTGTTGTTGTTGTGATTAACGGACAGAAACAGACGCACCTGCGGACAGGTAAGAGCACGCGACATGTGAACACAGACGCGCGAGGCCTTTCTTTATAGGTCAATGGTATACATGGGAGCGCTGGGAGTGGATGGAGCATGCGCAGTAGAGTTGTTTATGTACATGCTACCTGTGCTAACTCGACTGGTCCATATAAACATAACTCTGGCCCAGCTGACACTGAGAGCGATAATGACATTCATCAAATTCTTTATAACTTACTATTGTAAAAGACAATGTAAACAGGGGCCGTGTAGTGGGGTGACATTAACACACGGCCCCCGGCCTGGGGTTAATAGCCATGCGGAAGTGGAACATAAATAAAAATCCGTGTGTATCAGATCAGAGCGCCTTACTATAGTATAACAACTTACTGTAGACATATCAGACAGACAGGTGAGTTCATATCAGACAGACAGGTATTGGGTCTGTCTAACCTGTGGGGACAGACAGACAGACAGACGGACAGACAGACAGACAGACAGACAGACAGACAGGTGAGTTCGCTAATGTTTCATATGTAGTGTATTTCGTTATGACACATTCTAAGATCACTGTAGTGTATTATGTTACTATACATTTTATATTAAGGTCTATACTGTTACAGAGCAGGACAAAGACAGTTAGCCTCATCTGGCAGGGGGCAAAGTCAGGGATGTCAGCTGCCTGAGTGAGGAAACCCTCAAGGCTGACCTGCAGATCATTCAAATGTCACACAAAGGTGACTGTCTCTTGAGTTAATCAAAGACAGTCTGGCTAAGAGTTAACAGTAGTTTATTGACCCTGGCCATCATCATATCATCATCATCATCATCAGCATTGTCTTAAACGTTGCTGAATCAGACTTCTTGGCCAACGTGACATATCGCCTCTAGGTGATGACTAAACTCAGGTTGTCCTCTGAGCATTAGGGTGGAGCTGGTCAGGGTTAAAAGCAGCCACACGTCTGGAAACAGTCTCAAAGTAAGGAACTCTCCGTAGCTTTGTGTTGTGTGTAGGAACCTCTATCAGTTATTTGGCTACAAACACTTTAAATTCTTATCGGCTTCGTTTGGACTGCAGGGTGAGTTTTGCTGTTTAAATAACTTAGACCTGCAGTGTGTAGAATTTTGGGTTTTATTTCCTAGCAGATTTTGTAGAAAGTAATTATAATATCCATTAGTACATTTAATTTAGTGCATAATAGCTGAAAAAAATGTTTAGAATTATTTATTTTTCTCTTAGAAAGGGTCTCATATATGTCCATATTTCTGCATATCTTGGACCAAGGCCTAGTGCCGCCATCTTGAAAGTGTCATAGTTGGAATGTCATCAGGTGCATTGTTTAAAATTTAGAATTGTTCTTGTCCTTGAAGGCCACTGTAGCTTCTGTTATTATTCTAAAGGGGTGGGGTTACCCAGGGAGCGTTGCATTCTAGAACTTTGTAGAACTTTCTTGATGATGTCATATTACACACTGCACCTTTAACTACCAACGCCGGCTTCCTGAGTAAAGGACCAAGAAGAGAAACCACACATACAAGAAGCAGGTGTTTGGTTTCCATGGTGCTCACGTCTCAAGTGTGCAGGGGCGTTGCACCACATCAGGGGCGTTGCACCACATCAGGGGCGTTGCACCACATCAGGGGCGTTGCACCACATTTGGGGTGGACCAAACCATTTTTTAAGAAGGGGCCCAGGGGGTTATTGAAATGATTAGAGTTAGAATAGTGTTTGACTTGTGGCTTTGTTTGAATCTGGACTCATTCCTCTGATTATATATTAGTTCACTGTCTGTCTGCATAATCATGTTGTCATGGATTCTACTGGGGGCTGTGTATACTCGTGTGTGTGTGTGTGTGTGTGTGTGTGTGTGTGTGTGTGTGTGTGTTTACAGGTGTGTGTGTGTGTGTGTGTGTGTGTTTACAGGTGTGTGTGTGTGTGTGTGTGTGTGTGTGTGTGTGTGTGTGTTTACAGGTGTGTGTGTGTGTGTGTGTGTGTGTGTGTGTGTGTGTGTGTGTGTGTGTGTGTGTGTGTGTGTGTTTACAGGTGTGTGTGTGTGTGTGTGTGTGTGTGTGTGTGTGTGTTTACAGGTGTGTGTGTGTGTATTTACAGGTGTGTGTGTATTTACAGGTGTGTGTGTGTGTTTACATGT
>NW_027648595.1:151282-158383 GCF_949987685.1 Ammodytes marinus
ACACACATGCTCACACACACACACACACGCGCTCACACACGCTCACACACACACGCTCACACACACACTCACTCACACACACACACACACACACACACACGCTCACACACACACACACACGCTCACACACACACACACACTTTTTATTTTTGTATTTCTTGTCTGTTTATGTGAGGGAGGGGAGAGGGAGGTGAGAGGGGAAAGGGGAGGGGAGAGGGAAGAGGGAGGGGGGGGGTGTTGTGTATGTATTGTATGTGTTTACTTATTCTGTTTTTTTTTGTCCGTATGTAAAACATTTGTAAAACCATTAAAATAAAAGTAAAATATATATAAATGTCCTGACTCTGTTCTGCTCTGTGATTGGCTGTCAGGACGTTCTATGGGACGACCAATGAGGAGACAGTATCTGCTCAGATCGATCAGCTGTGGGAGATTCTGGGCGTCGCCGTCTCCGTTGCCCGTAGCGACTACATGGTCGCCGCGTACGAGAACCCGGCCGTCCCTCGACGACGCAACGAGATCTGGTTCATCAGGCAGTGAAAAACCACGTGTCCCACAATCCTTTGCTTCAACGCATTTCCTGTGTTTTAAACCCCACCAATCAGAGCAGGGTTTGTGTGTATGACTAGGCATGGGTACGATAACCATAAGATAAGTACCACGGGTTCACTGCATCGCTCCTATTGAGATTAAAATGTCTCATTCTGAAATGTCTATTTTCTCTGGCTGATAAAAAATATTTTAATTTTTAAACATATAGAATATTCTGAACGTATATAAACGTGTATGTTAACATGCTGTGTGTGTGTGTGTGTGTCTGTGTGTGTGTGAGAGAGAGCGTGTGTGTGTGTGTGTGTGAGAGAGAGCGAGTGTGTGTGTGTGCGTGTGTGTGAGAGCGTGTGTGTGTGCGGGGGGCTATTACCTTAGAACGGTATAAAAATTATGAAAATAATAGTGGATTTGAAACCGCTGTGTATCTTGATATCGGCCCATGCCTAGTCCCGCCCCTCTATGACTCACTCTCCTCTGATTGGTTCTGTCACTTTATTAAGCTTCTCTCTCGTCCAACCAGACGCCTCCGTGGTGATGTCATAGTGTTGTCCACATGACTCCTCCCTCTTTCATGCTCACTGTTGTTCATGTACGTTTTGGGCTTAAAGCTGATCCGTCCATAGCTATATAAATGAGTCTATTGTGAGCCGAGGAGAACCACAGCCTTATAAACCACATGTCCCACAATCCTTTGCTTCAACTCACTTCCTGTATTATCGTACTATAAACCGCTAGACACAAACACCTTCAGAAAGTAATGCTTTTCATCATTAGTCCAAATTGCACAAATCTCCGATCTTCAACAGTTACTGACTTTGCATATTGGGAAAGTCGGTCTTTCCATATATGGACATCCGATCGTTCCCCCACACAGCAGCCAGGTCCAGGTCCAGGTCCAGGTCCAGGTCCAGGGCCAGGTCCAGGTTCAGGTTCAGGTTCAGGTCCAGGTCCAGGTTCAGGTCCAGGTCCAGGTCCAGGTTCAGGTTCAGGTTCGGTAAAGAATTATGTTCAAAACCAGCTTTTTGTAAAATAACTAAGTAAATAAGTTTTCCTTTAAAGTCTCTACGAGGAACTTTTAGATATTTCTGAAACAGTCTCATCTTTCCTCTGATGATCATGAATTACATGTCACAGCAAACCAGACCATCAGTGCAAAGAATGCTATTTTTATGTAGTTTTTCTTAATGCCTTTGTCATGGGTATACGCTCACCCAGGAACAACAGCTGGCGTGGTAAAAACACTACCGCTTTTGTCCAAAGGGGGGCGCTAGCATGAACACACACTGAAAGTTCCTCAGAGCAGCTTTAAAATGTGCCAGGCAACAATAGTAAATCAAGGAAGTATTTACACATTAAGACATGTTTTTAACTCCAGCGAAAAGAACTTTGAAATTCTAAACGTTTCCAAAACATTCAGTCCATTCCAAACCTCGTCCAGGTCTGAAACCGTCTGTAAACATCCCTGAACGTTTCCATGAGTTTAGTGAAGGCGGGAATCCTGTGAACGAGTGTTAAAGGTGTAGTCAGTGATTCTGGAGAACGCTTGTTGTCAAAATCAGTGAATATGGGCGCTCCAGTGGCGTGGTGGATAGAGCGTGTACCATATTGGCTCAGGCCTTCGTTGCAGAGGTCACGGGTTCAATTCCGACCGTGGACCTTTACTGCAGGTCATCCCCCCTCTCTCTCTCCCCATTTGGACTGTCTAATAAAGCTATCTCTCTCTCTCTCTCTCCCCATTTCAACTCTGCATCACTATCTAATAAAGCTTGAAAATGCCAAAAATAAAATAAAAATGAATATCAGTGAATATCTCCTCATGGTCCACTACCTAAAACTGACTCCACCTTTAAACACGGAACCATTTCGTTTGACCATTAAACTATAATTCAGCAGCTAAACGTTTAAAACACATTTTGATGGTTTTTAAATAAATATGTTTTGTTTTTCAGTGATTTTATTGTCTGAATATTTGGTTTGAAATAATTTAAAAATAAACTTTGTGAATTAATTTTGCCGTTTTATGAATTCAGATTTTCTCTGTAAATTTATTTTATTTTTTCAAAGTTTTTTCTTCCTTCTGTTCCAGCGTTTGTGTAAAGAATATATGAATAAAATTTGATTCAGAGAAAAGTTTCTGGGACGAGATTTATTTCTGACAATAAAATACTGCGATCTCATGAATATACAGATATATTTTAAAGGGTCAGTGTGTAGTTTCAGAGGAGGGGGGTTTGTTTACATTCACTCTGTCTGTGAGTCTGCAGCTAGTTCACTAAACATATTTTCTCTACATGTAATTCTTAGTATTGAATATTTCTATCATCATAAATCAAATTATTTTGAGGAACCTGGAACCAAACAGTAAGACTAGAATATGTTTGTAAACCAAACTGTGGGCCCTGCTGCTGTAAACAACAACAGTGAAACAGTAACTTTTCAGGAAGCTTTCTAACTTCAAACAGTGTTCCAGGGATCACATTTTCCTGTGAGGAAAGTTTGTTTATTCAGTCATGAGAATAAACCTTAGAAAATGTTTCACTTTTTATTTAAAAGATTATTGTTGTCATTGTATTAAGACAGTGTGGAGAGACAGATGAAATGTAAACTTGCCGTGCGCCGTAAAGGCCAGGACACACCGGTCCGACTACCCGAAAATAGAGTCTGCCGTTTCAGTCAGCTCCAGTCTGCCCGTCGCGGCCAAAAAAGTGCCAAGAACACACCAAGCCGACGGCTGACTTTCCGTACGATGGCTAGCTGTTGTCAGCTGTTTGTGCTACCCGCCTCACTTCCGGGCTTCACTGATTCGCTAGCCCTCCACCAATCAAATTGCTCCAACTGAAAGACTGTCCGGCTCAAAAGAAGCCCGACGACATCTACGACGACCGACGTCACCGAACACACCAAACAGATTCGTGTCCCCGCCCCCTCCAGACTCTCCGACGGCGATTATCGGGCCGGTGTGTCCTGGCCTTAATACCCATACTACCATACTACTAGAGACTGAATAGTATGGGAGTACGGGTATTGGAACGCAGGGGAAGTCTCGCTGGAAAAGCTAAATGTGTGTCAGCTCCATAAAGCCTGTCAGCTGGAGTTAGGACCAAAAGGCTCGACTCCACCGGGTATGAATATATGAATACATCATAATAAGGAGTGAAACAAAACATGTTCATACTGAACCGCAAAGGCAAACATTAGAGTCTTCGGTCTCAATGGGATATACCTGTATAAATAAAATAATAATAATAATAATAATGATAATGATGACCGCAATATGTAATTATGGCGTAAATAACATCAAGTTGAAGTAAGTATTCCAAATGTACACAGGCTAGATTAGATTGCAGTGCAGAACTTTCACTTTTCTTTGAGAAGTATTTTATATATGGAGACCTTCTTCTTGGGTGTTTGCAGCAGTATTTACCTTTCTAAACTGAAACAGGCCTACAGGCTGGAAGTGTAGTTAATGCTGCACATGTTTTTAAATTTTTCCTCTTAAAGCTGGGGTATGTGATTTCTGATTGGTCAAAGTTAACAAGAGCGGTACACTTTTGCCTCATTTCCACCGAGTAGAGCGGGTCGGATCGGAGCGGCTCAGAGCGGGACAGCTCACTTTTAAGAATCTCTGTGTTGTTTCCACCGCCGACACTACCCTGACTGGTAGGGCGGGGTTTAGGCTGGACTGCGATAGCCGCCGCCAGAATGTGGGTCAAACTATCGGGCTGTGGAACGACTGTGGTCAAGACAGCGGTCTCTTGTTTTTGCTTGGTCAAACCAGCCGCTTCTTTATTTATTCCCCCCGTGTTGTTGTGAGCACAGAGACGGCTCGGTGCAACTGATAGAGACAGTGAGCGAACAGCGCTGGCTGCGGCAGCTACGTGACATCGTAGCAGTGGGACACAGTGTAGCCAACTGATTCATTTAATGACGAGGAAAAACACCACACAATAAACAGTGCCGCGCTCACATTGTCGCCAAAACTCTCTTCACTCTAGCCGAGGTGACTACAAACGGCGGAAATGATTAAAACCAGCCGCTTTTTTATTTATTCCCCCCGTGTTGTTGTGAGCGTGTATTTACTACTATCTATGGCGTAAACACACAGAGACCGCTCGGCGCAACTCATAGAGACAGTGAGCGAACAAACAGTGCTGGCTGCGGCAGCTACGTGACTATGGGACACAGTGTAACCAACTGATTAATTTATTGACGAGGAAAAACACCACACAATAAACAGAGCTGTGCTCACATTTTCGCCAAAACACAAGACTATCTTCACTCTTGCCGAGATGACTACACATGGCGGAAATGATTCTTTCGACCAATCAAATGACGGCTCCGCCGTTTCGGCACCCTTTCAGGCTGCCAGTACCCCTACGGAGGAGTACTGAGATTAGGAGCGGCTCAGAGCGGTTAGGTGCGCTTAAACCGTACCCTACCCAACTTTTGGCAAATGAAAAGCCAAACTACCCGGACCGAACCGCTCCGACCCGCTATACTCGGTGGAAACGAGGCATTTGACCAATCAGAGCGAGGCTCCGATTCTCTGTTCTTATTGGCTGTTGGGACTGTCCATTCACTTTGGCACGACTTTGTTGGTGTAGAGCGTGTCAGGGAGGGACCATAGGGGAGGGACCAAAGAGAACAAGTGGAGCGGTTGAGGTATTTGGATTCAAATCTCTATCCCAACTGCCATTTTCTCCCCAAATCCTCCACCCCAGCTTTAAGTGAGAACCGTACTGAACCCAACCTCTGATCATAATCCCTCCCCTACACACACACACACACACACACACACACACACACACACACACACAGACACAGACACAGACAGACAGACACATACACACACACACACACACACAGACATTCACACAGACACAGACACACACACACACACACACAGACAGACAGACAGACAGACACACACACACACACACAGACAGACAGACACATACACAGACAGACAGACAAACAGACAGACACACATACACACAAAAGTCCCCAAAAATATCAACGACCAACAAACCAATCTGAAACCAAAACAACTTTATTTACAAAATCAAGTCGCGTCGTTTAAACCAGGAACTAAAACCAGGAAGTTAAAAAAAAGATCACAGGAAACAGGAAGTAAAAAGGGGGCGGCGTCCATCGATCGGAGGGGGAGGGGCTTATGTGTGACGTCATCATTAGATCAGATCGGCCACTGCAGAGAGGGAACAGGAGAAGGACGTTATTCAGTCTGTGCTCTTGTGTTCAACTACTGAGTATTCTTCTGGTTTCAAACTGTATTCCAGTGAGAAATGTCTCATGAGATCTGTGTTATGAAATATTGAATAAAGTATCAAATTATTTTACGGCCTTGTGATTGGCCAACAGAGCTGTGACATAACGTATCGTTCATGGGGTTAGGGTGTCTCTGTGGGGTTAGGGTGTGTGTGTGTGTATGCGTATCAGTGAGTACCGTTCATGGGGTTAGGGTGTATGGGGTTAGAGGGTAAGAGTGTGTGTACCGTTCATGGGCATCTCGTCTATCTGGGTGGAGTAGTGTCTGTCTGTCTGTCTGTCTGTCTGTGTGTCTGTGTGTCTGTCTGTCTGTCTGTACCGTTCATGGGCATCTCGTCTGTCTGTGTGTCTGTCTGTCTGTCTGTCTGTCTGTCTGTGTGTCTGTCTGTGTGTCTGTCTGTCTGTGTGTGTGTGTGTGTCTGTCTGTGTGTCTGTGTGTCTGTCTGTCTGTCTGTGTGTGTGTCTGTCTGTCTGTCTGTCTGTCTGTCTGTCTGTCTGTCTGTCTGTCTGTCTGTCTGTCTGTCTGTCTGTCTGTCTGTCTGTCTGTACCGTTCATGGGCATCTCGTCTATCTGGGTGGAGTAGTACAGTGTGAGAGAGAGAGAGAGATAGAGAGAGGGAGAGAGGGAGAGGAGAAGAGAGACAGAGAGAGAGAGAGAGAGAGAGAGAGAGAGTACCGTTCATGGGCATCTCGTCTATCTGGGTGGAGTAGTATTGCTCGATGTCCCTCAGGATTCTGATGTCGTCGTTCTTCACAAAGTTGATGGCCACGCCCTTCCTGCCATAGCGACCGGATCGACCAATCCTGGAGCAGGAAGGAGGTCACATGTCACCACGGCTCATCAACATGTTAACACTACAGGTGTGTATGCAGAGTTCCTACACTTATCAATTCATTTTCAAAACTTATTTTTATGACATTTTACAAAATGTCACGTCATTCTAGCGCCCCCCTTTGGACAAGAGCGGTAGTGTTTTTACCACGCCAGCTGTTGTTCCTGGGTGAGCGTATACCCATGACAAAGACATTAAGAAAAACTATATAAAAATAGCATTCTTTGCACTGATGGTCTCGTTTGCTGTTACATGTAATTTATGATCATCAGAGGAAAAATGAGACTGTTTCAGAAATATTGAAAAAGTTCCTCGTAGCATCTTTATATGTGTATTTAAATGTGTATTTACCCGTGTGTGTATTAAGAGGTGTGTGTGTGTGTGTGTGTGTGTGTGTGTGTGTTAAGGTGTGTGTGTGTGTGTTAAGGTG
>NW_027648595.1:158583-161083 GCF_949987685.1 Ammodytes marinus
ATGTCTGTGGGGGTGGGAGGGTTGGGTTCTTTTCATTTTCTTCTCTTGATTTTATTAACAGTTTTTTATCTGTATTTTTCTGTTGTTGTTTTTATTCATTGTAAGGCACTTTGAGCTGCTCTTGAGTATGAAAAGCGCAATATAAATAAAAGTTGATTGATTGATTGATTGATTGATTGATAATACAGACGCCAGACCTCAGTAACACACACTGCTTATACAGGGGATCAGCCGTTGGACTTAGACATTTGCCTTTCCTACTATTTCACACTGTGTTCATATGTCTCATCTCCATTCCATTACTATTGATCAAGTAACTATTTGTATGATTACGACTTTAACTTATACTAGAGTAATTCATTTTTCAAAGTAACACCAGTGTGTGTGTGTGTGTGTGTGTGTGTGTGTGTGTGTGTGTGTGTGTGTGTGTGTGTGTGTGTCCGTCCCTCTCTCTCTCTCTCTGTGTGTGTGTGTGTAGTTCTTACTGGGCGATGACGTCTCTGCCTTTGATGATCTGTTTGATGGCTCTCTGCTGGATCGCTGACGGCTTCTCAAAACCTGGAACAGAGACACACACACACACACACACACACACACACAGAGACAGGGACACACACACACACACACACACACACACACACACACCCACACACAGAGACAGGGACACACACACACACACAGAGACAGGGACACACACACACAGTGACAGGGACACACACACACACACACACACACACACACACACACACAGAGACAGGGACACACACACACACAGTGAGTACAACATCTGACACTGAAAACCTCAAACACAAGAAACACGTTAAGTCTTGGTCTCACTAACTTAACTTGCACAGTTATTGTCAGCCCTGGTTCCAATCGTGTCTATTATAGTATAAATGACAAAATAGTCATTTTAATAAATAAATATATTTTGAGTTATGCTTTAAACTGTGGACGGGGTCTCCCAAAAACCCAAACGATTCAAAGGAGCAGCTAAAGATGCCACACTTTAACCAGTTGCTGCTTCGAAGTAGGCAACTGGAAAAGAGCTCTAAACATCCACATAGGAGAATGGACATACCTTTATTAAACAATCCAAAAACATTGAAACATGATTCTTGTAAAATAAATGATATATTGAAAAAAGGAAAACAGTTGAAAAGAACTGTTATAAAATGTGGTCTAAAAACAACCTGGTAATATATTATTATTATTATTCTGTATTATATGTGATGCGTCATGAACTGAGCCGGTAATTCTGGTAAACACAACGTGATCAGATGAATGAATGATTTCAAATATGCAACAACAATACAATAATAATAATAATGCATCAACATGAGTCTGCACTGATAAGCCCACTGAGAAATGTATTTGTGATTTTGGGCTATACAAATAAAACTGATTTGATTTGATAAGGCCGCCAAGCACTCTATAAAAAAGCCACAACATATTTGAGAAGGGGTTGTTCGTTCGTTTGTTTATTAACTCAAAAATGTTTCACGCCAGCTGTTCCGGTTTCACTGGACGTGTTGATTCAAACCAATAGCAAACTGACCATAACCTTATATATTAATGTATTTCCTCATTAACACTGAACCAGCGATTAGCGAGAAGCCACAATAAACAGTGTAGGCTACAGACGGGAGCTAATGCTGCTAATGCTAACCGGAGGGGAAACATTTAACATTTCAGTCTCAAATATTAATATATCCTGGATACAAAGCCTTCGGGTGGGTTTTGGGGTTAGTAGGGATAAGTATGACTACAATATAATATGTTTTTGTGATAATTGGGCTATTTAAACCTCGCGGTGACTGGGTAACAGTTAGCTTTAGCCGCTGGAGGCCTAGTGAAGCCTCGGCCCACAGTAGTCGGTCAGGCCGGGTTTGGGTCACCGTACCGTAGGCGTAGATCCCGCGCAGAAGGTCCTCGCGCAGCCCCATAGTGTCGAAGGTTGGCGTCACGTCCACCTCCTCGCTCGTCTCAAACTCCACCTTGGTCATGTCTTCATCCCGGAGGAGCCTCTTGGTTCTCTGAGGCACCGCGACAGCCATGTTGTCTGTTTTCTGCGTTTTGAGATTAATAAATACGAAGAGAATACCGACTGACTGAGCTAAATGCTAAATGCTGCTAACACGGAGAGAGAGAGACGCCGCGTGTGTCGCTCTGATGACGTATCTTGAAGCGACGGCGGATCCGATGATGTCACAGCTATGAAGGGGAGTCTTCGGTCCAATCAAATCCGAGCGCCCCACAGAGTAACACACAAACACACACACACACACACACACACACACGCACGCACCAGTTTGTAAACGCTGCCATACTGAGAAATACAGAGAGAGTTTTGTGGAGCTGATAATAGGCTTAATCAACTTTGTGTCAACTCGTTTGGTGATGGCTTGAATGGAACCAAAATTCATGAAAGGGTTAGGGGTCAGGGTTATCCATTCACGAAAAAGATACGCACTGCAGCTTTAAGAGTGACTGTCTGTCT
>NW_027648595.1:166083-168583 GCF_949987685.1 Ammodytes marinus
TCTCTGCCTGTCTCTCTCTAGGTGAGCCTGTCTGTCCACCATGCCTCTGGTAAAGCCTGTCTGTCTCTCTGCCTGCCTGTCTCTCCCCAGGCCCACCATGCCTCTGGTAAAGCCTGTCTCTCTCTCTGCCTGTCTCTCTCTAGGTGAGCCTGTCTGTCCACCATGCCTCTGGTAAAGCCTGTCTGTCTCTCTGCCTGTCTCTCTCTAGGTGAGCCTGTCTGTCCACCATGCCTCTGGTAAAGCCTGTCTCTCTCTCTGCCTGTCTCTCTCTAGGTGAGCCTGTCTGTCCACCATGCCTCTGGTAAAGCCTGTCTCTCTCTCTCTGGTAAAGCCTGTCTCTCTCTCTGCCTGTCTCTCTCTAGGTGAGCCTGTCTGTCCACCATGCCTCTGGTAAAGCCTGTCTGTCTCTCTGCCTGTCCCTCTCTCTCTGGTAAAGCCTGTCTGTCTCTCTGCCTGTCTCTCTCTAGGCGAGCCTGTCTGTCCACCATGCCTCTGGTAAAGCCTGTCTGTCTCTCTGCCTGTCTCTCTCCCCAGGTCCACCTGTCTGCCCACCATGCCTCTGGTAAAGCCTGTCTCTCTCTCTGCCTGTCTGTCTCTCTCTAGGTGAGCCTGTCTGTCCACCATGCCTCTGGTAAAGCCTGTCTCTCTCTCTGCCTGTCTCTCTCCCCAGGTCCACCATGCCTCTGGTAAAGCCTGTCTGTCTCTCTGCCTGTCTCTCTCCCCAGGTCCACCTGTCTGTCCACCATGCCTCTGGTAAAGCCTGTCTGTCTCTCTGCCTGTCTCTTTCCCCAGGTCCACCTGTCTCCCCACCATGCCTCTGGTAAAGCCTGTCTCTCTCTCTCTGGTAAAGCCTGTCTGTCTCTCTGCCTGTCTCTCTCTAGGTGAGCCTGTCTGCCCACCATGCCTCTGGTAAAGCCTGTCTCTCTCTCTGCCTGTCTCTCTCTAGGTGAGCCTGTCTGTCCACCATGCCTCTGGTAAAGCGGATCATCGAGCCTCGGTTCCTGTGCCGCGGCGCTCTGCCTGATGGAGTGAACTGTGAGCTGGAGTGTGTGACCAACAGCACGCTGGCTGCTGTCATCAAGCAGCTCGGAGGCCTCAGTGAGTCTGTGTGTGTGTGTGAGTGTGTGTGTGTGTGTGTGTGTGTGAGTGTGGGTGTGAGTGAGTGTGAGTGTGTGTGTGTGTGTGTCTGTGAGTGTGAGTGTGTGTGTGTGTCTGTGAGTGTGAGTGTGTGTGTGTGTGTGTGTGTGAGTGTGGGTGTGTGTGTGTGTGTGTGTGAGTGTGTGTGTGTGTGTGTGAGTGTCTGTGTGTGTGTGTGTGAGTGTGTGTGTGTGTGTGTACTGGAACAACTGTTTTTGTGAGAGAAAATTTGAGTTTTAGACCTTATAGGAGTGAAGACATTTTTGTAGAGTGAGGACATTTAGTCCGGTTCTCCCTTTGGGACAGACCTTTAAAGGGCTGTTTGAGGGTTAACACTAGGTTTTAAGGACAGGCCTTTAAAGGGCTGTTTGAGGGTTAACACTAGGTTTTAAGGACAGGCCTTTAAAGGGCTGTTTGAGGGTTAACACTAGGTTTTAAGGACAGGCCTTTAAAGGACTGTTTGAGGGTTAACACTAGGTTTTAAGGACAGACCTTTAAAGGGCTGCTTGAGGGTTAACACTAGGTTTTAAGGACTTTAAAGGACTGTTTGAGGGTTAACACTAGGTTTTAAGGACAGGCCTTTAAAGGGCTGTTTGAGGGTTAACACTAGGTTTTAAGGACAGGCCTTTAAAGGGCTGTTTGAGGGTTAACACTAGGTTTTAAGGACAGGCCTTTAAAGGGCTGTTTGAGGGTTAACACTAGGTTTTAAGGACAGGCCTTTAAAGGGCTGTTTGAGGGTCTGCCACTAGGTTTTAAGGTTCAGGTATGAATTAGGTTTATGTTAGGGTTAGTGTAAGGGTTGGGGTTAGGCATTTAGTTTGGATGGTTAGGGTTAGGGTAAGGGGCTAGGGAATGCAGTGTGTGTGTAAGTCGTCTCTTGTATTTGTGTTTGTACAGTTACGGTAGCGGTGAACTCTCGCTCCAACCATCGGTACCGTAACAGCACGAAAAGATGTGCACCTTTTTTTAGTTTTAATTTAGCTGATTACGGCTAACAGCATGTGGTTTGTTTGTGTGTGTGTGTCTCTTCTCTCTCTGTGTGTGTGTGTCTCTCTCTCTCTCTCTCCCTCTTTCCCTCCCCCCTCCCTCCCTTTCCCCCTCTCTCTCCCCCCTCCCTCCCTCCCCCCTCTCCCTCTCTCCCTCCCTCCCTCTCCCCCCTCCCTCCCTCTCTCCCTCCCTCCCTCTCTCCCTCCCCCCCACCCCTCCCTTCCTCTCCCCCCTCTCTCTCTCCCCCTCTCTCCCTCCCTCCCTCCCTCTCTCCCTCCCCTCTCCCTCTCCCCCTCCCTCCCTCCCCCCTCTCTCCCTCTCCCTCCCTCTCCCCTCTCTCCCTCTCCCTCCCTCTCCCCGCTCCCCACCCCTCCCT
>NW_027648595.1:176083-181083 GCF_949987685.1 Ammodytes marinus
GCACGGACATATTATAACGTTACACTGCTCGAGAATGAAACGTACCCTGCGCGTCATGCTTTAGGGGTGTGCCAGGCTCACATGAAAGCAGTATGGCAGCTTCCTTGTTGCTTCTCTGCGCCAATGAGCAGCTTCATAGGAATGAATGGGCGCCATGTTTCAATACGGTGTCCATTTCTTTATATGTCCATGGTAAGTATACACACCATAGATAGTAAATAATATGGATGTAGCATCCGGGCTGACCTCAGTTATTCACACGGCATCCAATAATCCTGGTTTGTGCGCGTCACCATTTTCTGAGGGGGAGGGAGATAGCTGACGTATACCTCTGAGGCAAAGTGAGGGACAACGGGCGGAGAGCTGTCACTCAAGAGATCGCGCCAATACATTTTAACCTCCAAAAGAATAAAAACTAGCGTGGTCCAAAAAAATTCACCCCCCTCAGTGTTGTCATGGAGATATGACCTAAACATACAGACTAAAATGGTTTTGTGGACCAGGCTGTAAATAGGTTTAATAAGACTTTGAAAACAGCATGTTTAACATTGGAGTCAAAGAAAAACTGCTCGTCTTGGTACCACCCCCCAGTGGCACTTTCTGGTTACTACAGTTGTGGTCACTTCCTTATTGGATGCTGGTAAAAATCGCTGAGGTTGGGGCTTGGTATATACACAAACCACTCACTCACTATTCCCTATGCACTAAGCACTAACTTCCGGGAAGATTTTGTGTATGGGTCGATAGGTTACTTTTCCTACTTAACCGCCCCACAATGCATTGCGTCTTTTCAAACGACACGGAAGGTTTTTTTTTCTTTATTTTGCAGTTCCTGCACAACACTAGCCTGGCTCCGCCCGCCCGCCTACTTCCGCTCAAATTTAATTTTCCCTTCAGTAGTCAGTCTGGGGGTGTGGTGCATTTCTCAGTTTTCTCAGGAAAATCTCCGGCCGTCCAATCAGCGAACAGAGCGAGTGGCTGAGAACGATGACGTCGAAGTCGCGCTCCAGTTTCAGTTGAATGCTGCGTTCCTTTATACTCGGAAGAAGGAGATTTCCGACTTGTATGTTCCGAGTTCCGACCTGTCTGTGTTCCAGTGCATCTGCTTGGGAAAGTATGGACGCCTAAAACCTTTCTTGTCCAAATAACTAAACGTTAGGCTCTAGCAAGTTACTGTTGCCAGGTACCGGTAGATTCATAGACCACAATATGTTGTGAAGTCGGAAATTTCAAACGTTATGCGACTGGTTGGCTAATCCAGAGTGGCACTGGGCAGATCCAATAGTTTTAAACTTCAACAGACACCCGCCTTCAAGTGAGTGAACATTTGCCAATTACAGCACTTCCAGACCTTCTGTACAAATGAAATTAAGTACGATGGTCTGGTAGGACCAGGCTAAATGAAGTACGATGGTCTGGTAGGACCAGGCTAAATGAAGTACGATGGTCTGGTAGGACCAGGCTAAATGAAGTACGATGGTCTGGTAGGACCAGGCTAAATGAAGTACGATGGTCTGGTAGGACCAGGCTAAATGAAGTACGATGGTCTGGTTGGACCAGGCTAAATTAAGTACGATGGTCTGGTTGGACCAGGCTAAATGAAGTACGATGGTCTGGTAGGACCAGGCTATGGTCTGGTAGGACCAGGCTAAATGAAGTACGATGGTCTGGTAGCACCAGGCTAAATGAAGTACGATGGTCTGGACCAGGCTAGCACAACACAGGACTGTATGTAAAAATCTAGTTCAATATCTAACCTGTGGAGGGCGGCAATACGCTAAACAGCGTCTAAACGGCCGGAATCTTATAAGAAGAAGAAGAAATTCTTTATTGCTTGAGTATACTTCAGTGTGAATGTTTCGACGCACCTCTCATACACAATGGATCTTTGAGTAGACAGTATGTAGTATATAGATGTTGAGTATGTAGGAGGGAGGACGTTAGTAGGGCTTTCCGAACACACACACACACACACACACACACACACACACACACACACACACACACACACACCCAGCTGTCTAACCTGTAACCCTCTCCTCCTCCACAGTGAGCATCAGATCCCCCCGGCCCCCCCTCCCCCTCCTCCTATGATGTCATCAGGTCCCATGGCCTTCGCTGTTGCCAAGGCGACCCCTCTGCACCCCGCCGCCGCCCCCGGTAACCCTGGTGACGTGTTTGTGTTCTTTCTCGTTCATAATGTGAAAAACCATCACAAAATTGAGTCTAAAATGTGTATAATTTATTTTTTTTTTTAAATAAAATTTTTAAAAATTTAAAAATTTAAAAATTAATTTTTTTTTAAATTTTAAATTCAAACATTTAAAAATGTAATACAAGAAATATAATATGAAAATATAAAATAAAATATATTATCTTGTACTAACTGTGTGTCTCCGTCTCTAGGGCTGGTTGCCGTGCCCCCCCCGCCCCCCCTCTCTCGGCCCGGGGGACAGGCTCCTCCCCCGTTGCCCCCGGCGACAGACCGGAAGCAGGAAGTAAACGTCCCGGTGAACGACGCACGCAGCGACCTGCTGGCAGCCATACGCAGAGGTCTGTCTGTCTGTCTGTCTGTCTGTCTGCCTGCCTGTCTGTCTGTCTGTCTGTCTGTCTGTCTGTCTGTCTGTCTGTCTGTCTGTCTGTCTGTCTGTCTGTATGTCTGTATGTCTGTGTGTCTGTGTGTCTGTCTGTCTGTCTGTCTGTCTGTCTGTCTGTCTATCTGTCTGTCTGTCTGTCTGTCTGTCTGTCTGTCTGTCTGTCTCTCTGCCTATCTGTCTGTCTCTTACAGTGTGTGTGTGTTAAGGTGCTTTGTGCACGTTGGCCTACGCGCCTCGTCTCCCTCCAGAAAGTTTATTTCCCTCATCAACCCTGAGATCAGACCCGACACAACAGAGATCATGTCCACACAAACAACAACAACAACAACAACAACAACAACAACACGGCCAACAGCTGATAAAAGACAAATAAACAGCAACTCAAAAGCACAAATAGCCTAGCATTAAAACAGCATTAAAACAGCATTAAAACAGCATTGAAACAGCATTGCAGATTCACGCCGCTCGGAAATGAACACAAACAGCAAGGCAGCACCATACCAAACACATTTACAGCAGCATTGTGCACAGGGCAGTACAACATAAAGGCAAGTAGCAACATTACCCTACCTGGCTGTGACAGGACCGTGGCTGGCATAGATCAACACCGGTGCTTCGCTGTACTCGTTGTGAAAGTTCCCCGGACTTAGCCGTTATGTTTGGGTTCATTATGGAGGTGGTAGCCGCACACAACCGGGTGAGTTAACTAATGCTATACGGCGCTAACTTGGTTTATCGGCTAAAGCACAGCCGCACATATTCACTGAATTAACCAGGAAGTCCATTCTCCTGGCTCACTTTCCGAGAGGCACCTATTTGCAGACCCATGGGGAAGCGTAGCTCCACTGGAACACGAAATTTCTTCTTCTTTTTGTTTTACTGCCGGCGATCACTCAGCGTTTCTTCTTCTTCTTGTTTTACTGCCGGCGTTCACCTAGCGGTGAATAATAATACACAGTTTCCAGCGGTTATGGTGCTAGTAGACAGTAAAATACGTCAGTTTGTTAAGGGTCCCAAGTGGCCAGGACGGTGGTACAAAGTAGATGTTGAGGTAGAAGATGAATGAAGCAACGAAGCTTTGTGTACATCTTCCGAAGTAGGTCAATCACATACAAATATAAACTCTTATAAATAAAACACAAAAAGTGCCACCACATTAAAATAAACAGCTCATTTTAACAGTGGGGTGAAAGACATTAACGTCTGACACATAAGGGGACAGTTTCCATTGTAGATCCTGATTGATTTATTACCAGATTCATTGTCCTCTAGTGATCACAGTTTAAATTATTATATCATTTCTATATTCATATTAGGCTATTGATCACGCAAGTGAACAGTAACGATCGCGTGCAGCTGCAGAATTACATTTCAACCTGACATAAATCTGTTCAGTGGCACAGACGTTAAAAAACTCCTGTTAATAAATAAATAAATAATGAGATACATACAATACAATAGGTTTATAAATCTGAATGTAGAGCATGTCACGATGTGTAAGGTGGCCGCATATGAACGGCACGAGGGCTGAGAACTATGCTACTGATCAGATAAATGATCGGTCAAACGTAAAATCATCAGGAAATGATAAAAACATCCCGCTTTAAACTGTACAGGGACGCGTTGTGGCAGTGACTCTTTCTTCAGTCGGAGCTGCAGCGTAAAGTGAAAACAAACTCAGAGTAGGTTACAATTCTGACCAATGAAATGAGTTCAGGGCGTGGCCCCATCGTGCTTCCGGTGAAGCTCCGTTTCTCCATGGGTCTGCAGATAGGTTCTCTTGCACTTTCCCCACGTCTTGTAACCCCGAGCGGCTCCATACAGCACCGCCCGCAAATACATTTCCTCCCCGGTGTTTCTCAGCCTCTGTACACACTGTCCTCCCACGTCGGGTCATTCTCCAAGCTGATTGGCTATCGCGGCTAAGCGTCACGCGTTAGCTCGTTAGGCTCGTTAGGGGTGCTAAAACGCAGTTAACGCGATGCTTTACCGTGTGTAACTCATCTACGCGCCTAAACCAATGGTTTCCTATGCAAAAATGCCAAGGAAGGTGTCTGTCTGTCTGTCTGCCTGCCTGTCTGTCTATCTAACAGCCTGTCTCACCCCCAGGCATCCAGCTGAGGAAGGTGTCTGTCTGTCTGTCTGTCTGTCTGTCTGTCTGCCTCTCTGTCTGTCTGTCTGTCTGTCTGTCTGTCTGTCTGTCTGTCTGTCTGTCTGTCTGTCTGTCTGTCTGTCTGTCTGTCTGTCTGTCTGCCTGTCTGTCTGTCTATACTAACAGCCTGTCTCACCCTCAGGCATCCAGCTGAGGAAGGTGCAGGAGCAGCGTGAGCAGGAGGAGAAGCGAGCGCCCACCGGGAACGACGTGGCGACCATCTTGTCTCGCCGCATCGCCGTGGAATACAG
>NW_027648595.1:191083-193742 GCF_949987685.1 Ammodytes marinus
ACATCTGACCATAAACTAACCCTGCGTAGATATGAAGGGACCAGCCCAACAAGACACTTATAAACAAAAAACAACCAGTGTGAGAGTCTGCGTACAGATAGCGATGGACATTTTGCAGTGGCATACAGGGTGCAATGGTGGACACGATTTCCACAGCCAGTTAAAAATCGCAGAGCACAGTGATAGACGGCATCCAACTTCTTTGAGGTACTGGTCAGGGGCGTTTATGAACAGCAGGTCACCGTAATCTAACAACGGTAAAAAGGTCGCAGTGAACAGACGTTTCCTGGCCTGCAATGAGAAGCATGATTTATTCCTCATCATAAACAGTATCTAGTTAGGATGCAGTATGCTACAACTGGGACATACTGTAACCTATTTATTTCATCCTAACATGGCTCCTTGATCTTGCCTCTTGCTTTTATATCCGTCGCATCCCCGTTTGTTTTCATACGGAGGCTTCGTCAATTTAGGATGTCCTGATTCTTGTGTTCAGATTTAGGATGGTTAGAAATACCCGGATGTCCTACTACATCTGGCCGAGATTTTTTGTGTTGAAAACTGCATCCTATTTGGGCGATTCTGACCCACAATCCAGTGCGCACGTGAAGTGACGTCACACCGACGAAGCCTCCATATGAAAACAAACGGGGATGAGATGGATATAAAAGCAAGAGGCAAGATCAAGGCGCCATGTTAGGACGAAATAAGAGAGTAAAGTATGTCCAATAGTATGCCTACTGCATCCTAACTAGATTATTTTTATCGTCGGATGTAGAATAGAAAGAAGAAAGAGTATGAGATTCAGATGTCTTACTACATCCGGCCAAGATTTTTAGTGTTGAAAACAGCATGCTATTTGGGTCGAAAAAGCAAAAAGGTTTACGGAGCATGTCCTGATTCTGATTCTGATTCTGATTCTGATTCTGATTCTGATTCTGATTCTGATTCTGTCTCTCTCTCTCTCTCTCTCTCTCTCTCTCTCTCTCTCTCTCTCTCTCTCTCTCTCTCTCTCTCTCTCTCTCTCTCTCTCTCTCTCTCTCTCACCCTCTCTCTCTCTCTCTCTCTCTCTCTCTCTCTCTGAGCATGTCCTGACGTTCTCCCCTTTGTCTCCAGGCCTGGTGGATGTGGGAGTGACCTGGCAGTGCCCCCCCTCTCTGGAGGGGGAGGAGCTACAGCAGCTGGAGCGATCGGCTCTTCTGATTGGCTTAGAGCAGAAGCACCTGACGCAGCTGTCCAACCCGCGCTGGCTGAAAGAGCCGCTGGTCGCACGGGGGGGTCGAGACCTCTGGGCCGTGGAGATACCCAACGAACTCATACCATGAGAGAGAGGGGGGGGGGGGAGATACCCAACGAACTCATACCATGAAAAGAGACGCACAGAGACAGAAACGCACAAACAGAGACCGTGTTGTAAACGGCCTACTAACGTCCTCCCTCCTACATACTCAACATGTATATACTACAGACTGTCTACTTAACCATCCATTGTGTATGCGAGGTTCGTCGGACCGTTTACACTGAAGTATACAGAAGCAAAAAAATTCAAAATCTACCATGCCATTTGAAAGGACCCAATGCATTGTGGGGCGGTTGAGTAGGAAAAGTAACCTGTCGATCCATACACACACATCCGAGCATTTCTCGCCTAAACAACATACTCAATTTTACGTCAAAATGAGAATGAGTAGGATATTAGTATGGCTTTCCGAACACAGTCAGAGACACACAGAGAGACAGAAACATACACACACACACAGAGACAGACACACACACACACACACACAGGGACACACAGAGAAACACACACACACAGGGACACACAGAGAAACAGAAACATACACACACGCACAGAGACAGACACACACACGCACAGGGACACACAGAGAAACAGAAACATACACACACGCACAGAGACAGACACACACACGCACAGGGACACACAGAGAGACAGAAACATACACACACGCACAGACACACACACACACACAGGGACACAGAGAAACACACACACACACAGAGACAGACACACACACACACACAGGGACACAGAGAAACACACACACACAAACTACGCTGCTAATGACTGGCAGGATTCACTTTGTGTTCATGTGTCAATCACAGATGAAATGTTTTGTCAATAAAGGTTTTTTATCGGATTTAGTATTTGATGTTTCTGGACAATCACCACGGAAACAGAAATGCCTCATCGTGAGTCCAGACACACACACAGACAGACAGACAGACACACACACACACAGACAGACAGACACAGACAGACAGACAGACACACACAGACAGACAGACACACTGCAGGAGAAAATACAGTTCTTTCAAGCACTGGTCAATTTCAGATTTCTGTCCGTTTATCTTCCATAACATGTCTTCTTTCATACTAGTATAAATCAAAGGTCCAACATGTACATTCAGGTGTTTATTTGACTAAACCTTGTCTGTTTGCGTCTGTATATTTCTCCTATACGACCATCTTTAACGGACATGATCTCAAACATTACCCTGCGTTCCGAATCGCATACTATCTACTATTTAGTGTGGTAGAAAAAAGAAATGTGTTCTTGTGGCCAGATTTAGGATGGTTAGAAGTACCCGGATGTCCTACTTCATGCGGCCAAGATTGTTAGTGTTGAAAACTGCATCC
>NW_027648595.1:193942-196442 GCF_949987685.1 Ammodytes marinus
CGGATGTCCTACTTCATGCGGCCAAGATTGTTAGTGTTGAAAACTGCATCCTATTTGGGCGATTCTGACCCACAATCCAGTGCGCACCTGAAGTGACGTCACATCGACGGAGCCTCCATATGAAAACAAACGGGGATGAGACGGATATAGAGGCAAGATCAAGGAGCAATGTTATGATGAAATAAGAGAGTAAAGTATGTCCCAATAGTATGCCTACTGCATCCTAACTAGATTATTGTTATCGTCTGATGTAGTATGTAGAATAGAAAAAAGAAAGAGGAGGAGATTCGGAACGCAGGGTTAGTTTTTCTCAATACTCTGAACCAAAAACCTCAACTTCTAAATCAACTCAACTTTCCATAATCATTCTCAGCACTATTCTGAAGGTTATTACAGAAGGATTTGTTCATATGTTGTTCACTGTCTGATTTATGAGACATTTTTTAATTCTTAACTGCTCAATCTCACGTCACAGAAACAGAGGCGACTTTTGAGCCGACTGCGTCTCAGTTGGTAGAGCGGGTCGGCTGATGATCAAAGGGTTGGAGGTTCGATCCCCGCCCTGCCACCTGTGTCATGGTTGTTGTGTCCTTGGGAAAGACACTTCACCCACCTTGCCTCGTGTGAATGTCGATAGTTAGCCTGCTGCTATCGGTGTATGAATGTGTGTGTGAATGGTAACGTGGGAAAGGAAAACAGGTCTCCCTTGATAAAGAGTCTTCGGTCTCAATGGGATTTACCTGTAGAAATAAAGGTTAAAAAAAACAGGAAGTCTTTGTCGCTGGTGAATTAACTTTATTTTCACCCTGAAACACAAAAACAAAACAAACTCGTCACATTTCAACTTAAATAAATCCCAGAGAACAGGGACTAGGCCACGCCCCCTCCGAGCCCTGTGGTTGGCTGGCTGTTGCCTTGGTAACAGCGAGGAGGATTTCGGGCTCATTTTCAGCTTTAACGAGGAAAACAATCAACAGACGACTTAACGAGCGCCTTAAAGATTCCAACAGGAACAAAATAAACATTAGCCGCTAGCTAATTCTTCCATTGGTGGGTTAGACATTAGATCATTTATTATTTAAGTGTGTGTGGGAGGGGGGGAGTGTGTGTGTGTGGGGGGGGGGGGGAGGGGAGGGGTGGAGTGTGTGTGTGTGTGGGGGGGAGGGGAGGGGTGGAGTGTGTGTGTGTGTGTGGGGGGGTGGAGTGTGTGTGTGTGGGGGGGGACATTAAATCATTCATTTTTTAAACATTTATTATTTTAACTTTTAATCTTTGACTTCATTTTTTTTTTCACGTTCGTTGTCAAGACACTATGCGAGTTGCTTAGTAACAGCCAGCTACGGCTACACCAGTGGGACAAACCACATACGATACGCCCAAAAAAAGTGATTGGGACGGACGCAGACTTCACTCCAAAACTGATTCTTTAACTGGAATAATTCTGAACTGATTTTTAATGAAATTCTGTTTTTGCTACGAAAAAAATAAATTGAACATGATAATGGTTACTTGTTTGAACTGAATTCAGTTAGTGGGGCAACTGTGTGTGTCTGTCTGTCTGTCTGTCTGTCTGTCTGTCTGTCTGTCTGTCTGTCTGTCTGTGTGTGTGGGATTCTACTGCCTTAACTGGAAACAGATGTAAGTGTATATATTTATAGACCTACTGCACAGATGTCGAATTGGTGTAGCTGTAGCTAGCTCACATTGTGTCTTGACATCTCAAAGCTTTAACTTAACATTGGCAGTGGAAGGGTGTGTGTGTGTGTGTACGTGTGTTTATGTGTGTGTGTCTGTATGTGTGTTTATGTGTGTGTGTGTGTGTATTGGTGTGTGTGTGTGTGTAATAAACAGCGTGCTAGTTCTTTCATTATAATCAGTGTGAACATGCTAACACAGTAGCTCTCCTTTTTACATGTATTACTATTCTAAAAAGTTTAGCCAGTGATTCTGGAGAACGCTTTTTTGGTCTAAATCAGTGAATATCTCCTCATGATCCGCTACCTGTCTGTACTGTGTGTGTGCTGAAATATAATCCAGTGTTAATACACAGCCTAGGCTCTGTAAACTGGTGTGTACACAACACAGGGGCCGCCGTAGCTAGCAACATGCCCATTTTACAGAGCCTAGGCTGTGTATTAATGTATTTTTGATTCAATGCGCACACACACAGTACAGACAGGCAGCGGATCATGAGGAGATATTCACTGATTTAGACAGAAAGTGATTTTAATTTCACAACAAGCGTTCTCCAGAATCCCTGACTGCACCTTTAGCTTTCCCTTACATCATGAGGGGTAGTGAGTTTACATCAGCTTATATGGGTGGGGGGGGGGGGGGGGTAGTGAGTTTACATCAGGCTATATGGGAAGGGGGGGGGGGTAGTGAGTTTACATCAGGCTATATGGGAAGGGGGGGGGTAGTGAGTTTACATCAGGCTATATGGGAAGGGGGGGGGGTAGTGAGTTTACATCAGGCTATATGGGAAGGGGGGGGTAGTGAG
>NW_027648595.1:201442-206442 GCF_949987685.1 Ammodytes marinus
CAGCTCCCAGGCTCTGGAACAGCCTCCCCCAACATATCTGTGACTCTGAGTCCCTCACCATCTTCCAGTCCCACCTCAAGACCCATCTCTTCTCCTCTGCCTACCCCTAGTTCACCCACCAACCCAAATCTACATGTTCTTTGTGTTTGTTTATTGCTTTGTTTTTGTAAAGCGCTCTGAGTGAGAGAAGAGCGCTATATAAATAAAATTTATTATCATTATCTACTTCCTGTAGTTGGTGAGCTGTTACCTGATTGGCTGAGGGCTCTGCAGCGGGGTAGTTGGTCTGGTAGCTCTGGTCTGGAACACAATGCAGACACAATGAGACAAAGACAGATGTAGTGACTCTAAACCTTCATTTATTGTTCACATGGAAACTGAACAGAACATAAAAAACATCTATGATCTGCTAAAACGATTCAGTGAATTATTCAATGTTTTTTTTTTTATAGATTTTTTTGTCTTTTTTTTTTCAAGCTTTATTAGACAGTACAGAGTTGAAATGGGGAGACAGAGAGAGAGAGAGAGAGAGAGAGAGAGGGAGAGAGAGAACTTTATTAGACAGTACAGAGTTGAAATGGGGAGACAGAGAGAGAGAGAGAGAGAGAGAGAGAGGGAGAGAGAGAACTTTATTAGACAGTACAGAGTTGAAATGGGGAGACAGAGAGAGAGAGAGGGGGGATGACCTGCAGTAAAGGTCCACGGGTCGGACTCGAACCCGCGACCACTGCAACGAAGGCCGGAGCCAATATGGTACATGGAGCGCGCCCATAATGTAAGTTTTAGTTCTTTATTAAAAAGTGAAAACTAAACTATTGAAGTGAAAACATCAAATGATCCCCACAGCACCCCACCAGTTCACAGGTTTCATTGTGAAAATTAAGACTTTCTTCAAAAATTCATGATTTCAATCTGGCCTTTTTAGAAGATGGGCACAACATTATTTATTTTTAAATGGTCTGGATTCTTGACATTTAAACCAAAAACTGTCCTACAGACCCTTACCTTAAATTTAGAAGTGAAAAGTAAGCAATTGAAATGAAAACATCAAATAACACACAACCCCAGCCCCCTCCCACACACCCACACACACACACACTAGGGCTGGGCGATTAATTGAATTTCGATTTCGGTTACAATTTTGGCTTCCCTCGGTCATGAAAACAAGATAATCGTAATAAAACGGTTATTGTGCAGCACGCCGGGTCATGTGTAGTAAATGCAGCGCACCCTTCTGTCTCCACCTGCGCCCCGCCCCGCCCCCGCCCGAACACTGTCGATTCCAGTGAAATTGTTTATTCAGCATGAAGTTAAAACGCTCGTCCAGGATGTTACACCGAAACACAAAAGCCTTGCGCGATTGAAGCAGCGTTTCACTCGGTGAAACATGGTGTGAGTGAGACACTGTGATGGCGGTGGGTAACGGTGTCATTCACTGTGAGAACTTGCCGGTGTGAGCCGCCGCGCAGAAAAGCTCTGTGGCTTTACGGGTAAAATGATAGTCGGGGATTCCTGTACGTTAATGTTGTTGAGGGGAAAGGCTTCCGCTTTCTGATTGCATTTCTCGAGCCTGAATATATTGTGCCATGTCGGCAAACTATCTGCGCGACAAGAGCAAATATACAGTGAGACGCACCCCCTCCGTTAGTTTCAGTCTACAGACGAAAAGTTACAACCAGCACCTAAGCATGGACTTTATGATCAGCGCTCTGATGCAAATTCTGAAGTCTGAACATTACGGTGTCAGCTGTGGTGTAGTTTTTTTAACAGCAACTCTACGTGCACTGCAAAAAAAAACAAGGCAATAAGTCGATCTTTTTGTAGATTCACAGCCTACCTCCTCTCTTACAAGTCGAAGTACAAATCAATGAATGGTTCACAATCACATCCCTAGTAAAATATTAATTTTACTCTTAGATTCGAAGGTTTTACTGATTATTTATTTTGTGTGGCTTTTTAGTTGTAGGCTGTTTGAGGAGCACAATTGGGAGTTTTGTTTATGTAATGTTGAAAGAATTGGCTGAATTTTCATTTTGGTGCATCCCTACAATGAATAATCGTCTTTAATAACCGTGATTACAATATCAATCAAAATAATCGTGGTTATCATTTTTGCCATAATAACCGAGCAGCCCTAACACACACACACACACACAGCCCCCCCCCCCTCTCTCACACACACACACACACACACACACACACACACACACAGCCCCCCCCCCCCACTACCATGAGGTCAAAGGTCAAAGCTCACTCACCCTGGGTCATGTAGATGAACTCCTCTGTGTATTCAGCTGAGAACAGAGAAACACAGACATGTCAAACATCCAGGACAAGCCTTCACAATAAAAGCCTTCACAATAAAAGCCTGGGCCCGGTGCAACAAGTTGAGATTTTCATTTAAAATAAATTCTGTTGCACATATAACATCCTCCAGTGTTATCCTGAAGGTTTCCTAAAATATTAGTGATTCTGGAGAACGCTTGTTGTCAAAATCAGTGAATATCTCCTCATGATCCACTACCTGTCTGTACTGTGTGTTAATACACAGCCTAGGTTCTGTAAACTGCTATGTTTCTAGCTACGGTGGCCCCTTTGTTTACATATGCGTTTTACAGAGCCTAGGCTGTGTATTCACACTGCATTTGTTTCCAGCTCACACACAGTACAGACAGGTAGTGGATCATGAGGAGATATTCACACAGTACAGACAGGTAGTGGATCATGAGGAGATATTCACACAGTACAGACAGGTAGTGGATCATGAGGAGATATTCACACAGTACAGACAGGTAGTGGATCATGAGGAGATATTCACACAGTACAGACAGGTAGTGGATCATGAGGAGATATTCACTCAGTACAGACAGGTAGTGGATCATGAGGAGATATTCACTCAGTACAGACAGGTAGTGGATCATGAGGAGATATTCACTGATTTAGACAGAAAGTGATTTTGACAACAAGCGTTCTCCAGAATCACTGACTACACCTTTAAGTAATGAACTTGATGTGCTTAGTGCAACAGGAACGGGCTTTTATTGTGAAACTATGTTTTTCTGAGTGAGTGAGTGAGTGAGTGAGTGAGTGAGTGTGTGAGTGTGTGAGTGAGTGAGTGAGTGAGTGAGTGAGTGAGTGAGTGAGTGAGTGAGTGAGTGAGTGAGTGAGTGAGTGAGTGAGTGAGTGAGTGAGTGAGTGAGTGAGTGAGTGAGTGAGTGAGTGAGTGAGTGAGTGAGTGAGTGAGTGAGTGTGTGTGTGAGTGAGTGAGTGAGTGAGTGAGTGAGTGAGTGAGTGAGTGAGTGAGTGAGCGAGTGTGTGAGTGAGTGAGTCTCACCCTGGTCCTCCACGGTGCTGGTGTCTTGGTCGTCCTCTGAGGAGCAGACGGGCTCCTGGGTGAGTGACGGGTTTCCCTGTCAATCAAAGTCAAATTCATCTCTACAGCACATTTACAACAACAGTCGACCAAAGTGCTGCACAAGAGACAATACAAAACAACATGTAGGCCTAAGATATACTACAACAACAACAACAAAAATAATACTGTTGAAAAGCTCAACATGTGTTATTAGCCTCGTTTGAGTAGGAGCCGTCTGCCTCAGCCCGTGTCTTGCTGAGCGCACTGCAGTTTGCAGCATTTTTGCTCAGCAAGACGCGCATCATAATTGCGCGGGTCTGAGCAAGACGGCTCCTACTCAAACGAGGCTAATGTCTGTCTGTGTGTGTAACAACATATAAGCGTTATAAAAGTGTTAAAACCTCTGTGTGTGTGTGTGTGTGTGTGGGGGGTTTACCTGTGTGTGTGTGTGTGTGTGGGGTTTACCTGTGTGTGTGTGTGTGTGTGTGTTTTACCTGTGTGTGTGTGTGTGGGGTTTACCTGTGTGTGTGTGTGTGTGTGTGTTTTACCTGTGTGTGTGTGGGGTTTCCGGGGGCAGGTTGCAGGGGCCCGGGAGCTCGCTGCACCCGATAGGAGGAGCCAGATGGAGGGGGAGGGGCCACCATGGAGGGGGGTGGAGCTACAGCCTGGCCCTGAGGGGCATAGACACATGACAGGGCAAAGGTTTTACTTTCAGATATTCACTGTGTTCCAGTCCCCATCCCTCCCTGTGTCTGTGCGTGTGTTACAGTGTGTGTGTGTGTGTGTGTGTGTGTGTGTGTCTATCTGTCCGTTCGTCCGTCCGTCTGTCTGTCCATCTATCCGTCCCTGCTATTTAGTTTGGTAGAAACAGATTTAGTTTGTCCCAATACATGATGTCAGATGCAGCATGCTGAAAAATACCCAGATGTCCTACTACATCCGGTGGTGATTTTTAGTGTTGAAACCAGCAGCTTTATGGAGATTCTGACCCACAATCCACTGCAGCAGAAGTTACATCACATGGACTGAGCCTCCCAGTGAAAACAACCAGCGATGAGACGGATATATGTGTGTGTGTCTGTCTGTCTCACCGGTAGAGCAGGGTAGCCTCGCTCCTGTCTGTCTGTCTGTCTGTCTGTCTCACCTGGTAGCCTCCCTCCTGTCTGTCTGTCTGTCTCACCTGGTAGCCTGCCTCCTGTCTGTCTGTCTGTCTGTCTGTCTGTCTCACCTGGTAGCCTGCCTCCTGTCTGTCTGTCTGTCTGTCTCACCTGGTAGCCTGCCTCCTGTCTGTCTGTCTGTCTGTCTCACCTGGTAGCCTGCCTCCTGTCTGTCTGTCTGTCTGTCTCACCTGGTAGCCTGCCTCCTGTCTGTCTGTCTGTCTGTCTCACCTGGTAGCCTCCCTCCTGTCTGTCTGTCTGTCTGTCTCACCTGGTAGCCTGCCTCCTGTCTGTCTGTCTGTCTGTCTCACCTGGTAGCCTGCCTCCTGTCTGTCTGTCTGTCTGTCTCACCTGGTAGCCTGCCTCCTGTCTGTCTGCCTGCCTGTCTGTCTGTCTGTCTGTCTGTCTGTCTGTCTGTCTGTCTGTCTGTCTGTCTGTCTCCCTCTCTGTCTGTCTGCCTGCCTGCCTGTCTGTCTGTCTGTCTGTCT
>NW_027648595.1:213942-251442 GCF_949987685.1 Ammodytes marinus
ACACACGGAGAGAGAGACACACACACACACACACACACACACACACAGGGAGAGAGACACACACACACACAGGGAGAGAGACACACACACACACACACACACATGGAGAGATAGAGACACACACACACACACACACACACACAGGGAGAGAGAGACACACACACACACAAACGGAGAGAGACACACACACACACACACAGGGAGAGAGACACACACACACACACACACACAGGGAGAGAGACACACACACAGTCAGAGAGACACACACACACACACACACACACAGGGAGAGAGACACACACACACACACACACACACACACAGGGAGACACAGACACAAACACACACACACACACACACACACAGGGAGAGAGACACACACACACACACACACACACAGGGAGAGAGACACACACACACAGTTGTACACTGTGCATTGACACTAAACAGATTGTATTCTATAGATTGTTACCTGACATTTGTCTCCCAGGAAATACTGCCTCCCTGCAAACACCATGTAGTCCGTCTTCTGCATCTCTGACACACACACACACACACACACACACACACACACACACACACACACATTTCACCATGATGTACACACACAATGTTCATTCTTTTTATCAGATGACTAAACTAATGTTAATTTATACTCATTCATTTTAAGAAATAATTATTATAATTATCAAAAAGTTACCAGAACAAAACCTGAACTGTTTAATGGGGCCCAAAGTAATTGTCTACTTGGTCTGCATTTTTTTTTTTGTGCGTGCGTGCGTGCGTGCAGGTGTCTGTCTGTCTGTGTGTTACTGTCTGTTTGTTTTTCTGTGCCTGCCTGTCTGCCTGCGTGTCTGTCTGTCTGTCTGTCTGTCTGTCTCACCTTTGCATGTGTCTGTCTGTCTGTCTGTCTGCCTGTCTCACCTTTGCATGTGTCTGTCTGTCTGTCTGTCTGTCTGTCTCACCTTTGCATGTGTCTGTCTGTCTGTCTGTCTGTCTGTCTGTCTGTCTGTCTCACCTTTGCATGTGTCCTGCCAGACGTCAAACTCCAGGTTCCTGTAGACGTCTCCGTCCAGAGACTTCATGACTTTATACGGAAGAGACAACCGGGAGGGAGGGGGGGGGCTCGGTGGGGGGCTGGGGACCCAGGCAAACACACACAGGGAGAGAGAGAGAGGGAGAGAGACACACACACACACACACACACACACACACAGGGAGAGAGAGAGAGACACACACACACACACACACACACACACACACAGGGAGAGACACACACACACACACACACACACACACACACAGGGAGAGAGACACACACACACACACACACACAAAGAGTTACAATCTACACATGTGAGTAAGTGTCTGCCTGCCTGTCTCTCTGTCTGTCTGTCTGTCTGTGAGTGAGAGTACGAGGCTCACAATCTCAACACTTGAACTTTGGGACTTTTTAAACATGACTAAACACGTCCTTCGTAGAAACTTCAATTATTAATTATTAAGTTCTCTGCGTGTCACTCCCCTCTCTGCCCCATTTCAACTCTGTCTCTACACTATCAATAAAGCATAAAAATGCCAAAAAAAATATTTATAAAAATAAAAAATAAAAAGAAGAAGAAAGCGTCTCACCTTGGAGTCCTCTCTGAGTTTGTCCTCCGCTCCACCGGACTCCTGCTCCTCCCTGAAGCAAACACACACCTGTTAGAGAGTGTGTGAGTGTGTGTGTGTACCTGTGTGTGTGTGTCTGTGTCTCTCTGTGTTACTGTGTGTGTGTGTGTGTGTGTGTGTCTCTCTCTGTGTACCTGTGTGTGTCTCTCTCTGTGTGTGTGTGTGTCTCTCTCTGTGTGTGTGTCTCTCTCTGTGTACCTGTGTGTGTGTGTAGTGAGTGTGTCTCTCTCTGTGTGTGTGCTGAGTGTGTCTCTCTGTGTGTGTGTCTGTCTTCAGGTGTGTGTCTCTCTCTGTGTCTGTCTTCAGGTCTGTGTGTGTCTTCAGGTGTGTCTTCAGGTGTGTCAGTGTGTCTCTCTCTGTGTGTCTGTCTTCAGGTGTGTCTCTCTCTCTCTGTGTGTGTGTCTTCAGGTGAGTCTCTCTCAGTGTGTCTCTCTCTGTGTGTGTCTCTCTGTGTGTGTCTGTCTTCAGGTGTGTCTTACCCGATGTCGACGTCGCTGCAGACAGACGGGCTGTTTCTATAGCGACGCCCCCCCACCCTGAAGGCCTCCATCGCCGTGGTGATCTCCGCCTCCTCAAGACCAAACACCTTCGTGTACAAGAGCTCGTATAGGAAGGCTGCAGACAGACAGACAGGCAGAGAGACAGGTTAGAGAGAGAGAGACAGGTTAGAGAGAGACAGGTTAGAGAGAGACAGGTTAGAGAGAGAGAGACAGGTTAGAGAGAGACAGGTTAGAGAGAGACAGGTTAGAGACAGACAGGTTAGAGAGAGAGACAGGTTAGAGAGAGACAGGTTAGAGAGAGACAGGTTAGAGAGAGAGACAGGTTAGAGAGAGACAGGTTAGAGACAGACAGGTTAGAGAGAGAGACAGGTTAGAGAGAGACAGGTTAGAGAGAGACAGGTTAGAGAGAGACAGGTTAGAGAGAGACAGACAGGTTAGAGAGAGAGAGACAGAGAGAGACAGGTTAGAGAGACAGACAGGTTAGAGAGAGACAGGTTAGAGAGAGAGACAGGTCAGAGAGAGACAGGTTAGAGAGAGACAGGTTAGTGTAGAGCAGCTCGTAAAGGAAGGCTGCAGACAGACAGGTCAGACACAATTTATCTGACATCTTCACTCGTACATGTTTTCAGAGGAAACGGGACGAACTCGCTGTAGCAGCAGTACCAGGCCAATAGTCAGCGGTGACACAGCCTAGTAGCTCTTCCGGTACAATTTGATGCATAAAACCTTACTGAAACCGAAAAGTAATGCCATTGTAAATGATATAGTGCAACCGCGAAAATATTTTCGCGTATGCACCGTTTTGTGTTGTCGTGTAAAGTGCCCCTCAGTGTGCGTGCATGCGTGTTACTCAGTGTGTGTCTCAGTGTGCGTGTGTCGCTCAGTGTGTGTCTCTGCGTGTGTCTTTGTGTGTGTGTGTGTTACTCACACTGGCAGACGGCAGTGTGTGTGTGTGACAGGGTTAGGCTTAGAGGGTGAGGGGGTTAGGGGGTTAGAGGGTTAGACTCACACTGGCAGAGGGCAGTGTGTGTGTGTGTGTGTGTGTGAGACAGGGTTAGAGGCTTAGAGGGTTAGACTCACACTGACACAGGGCAGCGGAGGCCGGGTAACTCCTCGGGTAAACGATGTCATAATGACCGTTGATGGAGCAGCACAGCGTAACCTAGGAAACAACATCATGATGTCATCAGTGTGTTTATATAATAAATATGAACGGCCCAAAACTATAGGACAGAACATTAAACTTCTTAAACCTTTAAATATAAAAACTTAGGAAAAGTAAGGACATTTGTGTTTAATATATTATTTCTCACACACACACACACACACACACACACACACACACACACACACACACACACACACACCTTGTCAACAAAGTCGTCCTCTGAGATCACTGTGGCTGGTTTCCCCGGGTAACGATAGATCAAGAAACACCGTCTGCACAGACAGACAGACAGACAGACAGACAGACAGACAGACAGACAGACAGACACGGACAGACAGACAGACAGACAGAGTTAATAAATCTTAAATGACAGTATCTTTAATGTGGATTGATAAAAACTCTTTTCTATGCATTACTATTATGAAACTAACTAATCAGTTTGTACCTGTAGAGCTGAGACAGAGCCTTGATCTCCACCTGACCCACCGTCTCCTGGAAACACACACACACACACACACAGTCAGACACACAGTCAGACACACACACAAAGAGAGGGAGAGAGAGAGAGACACACACACACACACACACACACAGAGTCAGACACAGAGAGAGAGACACACACACACAAAGAGAGGGAGAGAGAGAGAGACACACACACACACAGAGTCAGACACAGAGAGAGAGAGACACACACACACACACACACACACACACACACACACACACAGTCAGACACACACACAGAGGGAGAGAGAGACAAACACATAGACAGAAAGAGAGCGGGACACACACGCACAGACAGAGAGAGACATAGACACAGAGAAAGAGAGAGAGACAGACAGAGCGAGACACACAGACACACACACAGAGGGAGAGACAGACAGACAGTCACACACGTGGTCACACCTGAACACTGCTTTAAACTGAAAGGTCAGCGCAGCTCACCTTAGGATCCTCCAGGCGCTCCAGGTATTTCTCAAAGGAACCTTCAACAAACTGACAAGACACTCCGTTACTGTGTGTGTGTGTGTGTGTGTGTGTGTGTGAGTGTGTGTGAGTATGAAAGTGAGTGAGTGAGTGACTGTGTGTGTATGAAAGTGAGTGAGTGAGTGTGTGTGTGTGAGTGGTGTGTAATAGAGAGAGTGTGTGAGAGTGTGTGTGTAATTGAGTGAGTGAGTGAGAGTGTGTGTGTGGGTGAAAGTGAGTGAGTGAGACTGTGTGTGAAAGTGAGTGAGTGTGTGTGTGTGTGTGTGTGTGTGTGTGTGTGCGTGTGTGTGTAATTGAGTGAGCGTGTGAGAGTGTGTGTGCGTGTGTGTGTAATTGAGTGAGCGTGTGAGAGTGTGTGTGCGTGTGTGTGTAATTGAGTGAGCGTGTGAGAGTGTGTGTGCGTGTGTGTGTAATTGAGTGAGCGTGTGAGAGTGTGTGTGCGTGTGTGTGTAATTGAGTGAGCGTGTGAGAGTGTGTGTGCGTGTGTGTGTAATTGAGTGAGCGTGTGAGAGTGTGTGTGCGTGTGTGTGTAATTGAGTGAGCGTGTGAGAGTGTGTGTGAGAGTGAGTGAGTGAGTGAGTGAGACTGTGTGTGTGAAAGTGAGTGAGTGAGTGAGTGAGTGAGTGTGAGAGTGAGAGAGAGAGAGAGAGAGAGAGAGAGAGAGAGAGAGAGAGAGAGAGAGAGAGAGAGAGAGAGAGAGAGAGAGAGAGAGAGAGAGAGAGAGAGAGAGAGAGAGAGAGAGAGAGAGAGAGAGAGAGAGAGAGAGAGAGAGAGAGAGAGAGAGAGAGAGAGAGAGAGAGAGAGAGAGAGAGTGAGTGAGTGAGTGAGTGAGTGAGTGAGTGAGTGAGTGAGTGAGTGAGTGAGTGAGTGAGTGAGTGAGTGGGTGAGTGGGTGAGTGAGTGAGTGAGTGAGTGAGTGAGTGAGTGAGTGAGTGAGTGAGTGAGTGAGTGAGTGAGTGAGTGAGTGAGTGGGTGAGTGCGTTTATGACTCACAGGTTCAAAGTTGCATTTATTGGCTCTCATGAAGTCGGCACAATCCTGACGGATCCTCTGATGGTAGTTCTGAGTGTAATACAACTACAGACAGAGAGAGAGAGACAGACAAGGAGAGAGACAGACAGACAGACAGACACACAGACACACAGGGGGAGAGAGAGAGAGAGAGAGAGACACACACAGACACACAGGCACGCAGATACAGAGACAGAGACACATACACACGAAGTGAGACGGACGGACAGACAGACACACACACACACGGAGCAACAGAAACACACACACGCCCACACACAAATAAAGACGGACACACACAAAGAGAGACAGACAGACACACATACAGACAGATCAGCATCAGTTGACAGATGACCAAAGCTATGACATCACTTTTTACAGATGTTTGAAAAGTTTCTGAACATTAGCATCAGCCTGCATGGCTAAATCTGGCACATTTACATGTTGAACTTTGGTGCTCATGTTTATCAATGTGCGCTGTCCCTTCTAAAATAAAGAAATCTAAATCTACTGACGACAACAGACATAAAACACCAAACCCGGGCATAAAGAGCAACATAAAACACCACAGCACACACCCGGGCATAACAAGCAGCCTAAAAGTAGAGTCAAAGTTAACACATTAAAGTGCCACTTTAACCACAAGGTCAGACAGTCATGAAGTACCAATAAAAATGCCACAATTAACACATAGCCTACGTTCCCAATTTACTTGATTTTTGATTGGGCGGGGTCAGGGCGGGGTGAGTACGCTAATAGGCCTATTTTATACAACATCCATGTTGCGGTTGTTCAATGAAATAATCGATTCTTCAATAAAATGATGAACTTGATAAAGTTGTACTGATAAATACATCTGATGAATGTTTTTTAGCTGTGTTAGTTCGCCTGGCCGCTTGAGGGTAAAGGTTTGACAACAAGTTTACACGAATGTTTGATACAGTTCGTTTCATTTCCCACATTCACAGTTTATTCAAAATTCGGAATATTTCGCAGCCGGAGGTCAACGGGGTCAAAAGTTCAAATTTCCGGTAAATTTCCGGAAACTTTCCCCGTGGCGTTAAACTCGGGAATTGTGTAAATATTCCAAAATAGGGAATTTAACGGAGCTTTTGTGTTTAGCTAACAGTCAGCTCACCTGCTCAGACACCGCGCGGAACAGACTGGAAGCGTCGCGCGCCACCATCTTCCGGTAAAGTCCCAGAGAACTCAGGTAGTCGTCCATGTTGACGAAGTATTTCTTTAGTCCTTTCTGCATGGTTCCGCCGGCGGTATATATGACAGTAAATCACGGTAAACTCCCGGTGGGTCTCCCGGTAAACTCCTGGTAGACTTCAGTCACTCACCAACGGCTCAGACAGTGACGGTTACACGCTCGAGACCAGACAGGTGAGACGAATCAATGTGATGAGCGCGCGACAATGAGGCGTTCAGGGAACCACGCGAAGGTCAGAAATATAATAGATAGATAGATAGATAGATAGATAGATAGATAGATAGATAGATAGATAGATAGATAGATAGATAGATAGATAGATAGATAGATAGATAGATAGATAGATCCAGAAGTGTCTCCATTATTTTACTGTTTATTTTGTATCTGTGTATTTATTATTAAATAAAAAACGTAAAAAACGTATTCTCTGTTGTATATAGGCTATGTTTTGTTAAGTTTATTATATATTTGTTTTTTTCAGCTTTAAAAATTATAGAAAAAATAATTTATAGAAGAATTGTTCTTGTCCTTGAAGGCCACTGTAGCTTCTGTTATTATTCGAAAGGGGTGGGGTTACCCAGGGAGCGTTGCATTCTAGAACTTTGTAGAACTTTCTTGATGATGTCATATTACACACTGCACCTTTAATATATAAGTATGAAATCTTATGTTGAGGAAAATGAAACGTAAACACTACAGATGGATTAGAACTTGGATAATCTCTGTGTGATGTAATGAGTTCTGAGGGGTGGGGACTAAAGCCTGGTGCAGCCTGAGACAGGAGACTGGTTCTGTTAGTTAGAGGAATACTTCACCCATACGGAACCGGCGTTCTATCATTATAAAATCACTATTATAATATAATGAATGAGGTTTTTCTTCCCTCAGTCTTCCCTCAGTCCTCCCTTAGCCCAGCTGTCCTGTTAATCCTAACCCTACATTTTTACTAGTGTGATGTCACACTAGTAAAATGTAGGGTTAGACAGTGAGACCATAAAACACTCTTTCTGCCTTTTCTCAGGCTAGGATGAACCGATTTCTAAAATGTTTGCACATTTATACTACATATAGGATCTCAGAATTCAATACAACTTCATATTTACACCGGTGAAGCAGGTCTTTAATGTTTCCTCCATCAGACTCTCAGTCAGCTATGAGGAACTGTCTGTCTGTGTTAACCTGTCTGTGGTGTGTGTGTGTGTGTGTGTGTGTGTGTGTGGGGGGGGGGGGGGGTATAAGTACTGTGTGTGTGTGTGTGTGTGTGTGGGGGGGGGGGGTATAAGTACTGTGTGTGTGTGTGTGGGGGGGGGGGTATAAGTACTGTGTGTGTGTGTGTGTGTGTGTGGGGGGGGGGGGGGTATAAGTACTGTGTGTGTGTGTGTGTGTGTGGGGGGGGGGGGGTATAAGTACTGTGTGTGTGTGTGTGGGGGGGGGGGTATAAGTACTGTGTGTGTGTGTGTGTGTGGGGGGGGGGGGGTATAAGTGCTGTGTGTGTGTGTGTGTGCGTCATGTGGGGGGGGGGGTATAAGTACTGTGTGTGTGTGTGTGTGTGTGTGGGGGGGGGGGTATAAGTGCTGTGTGTGTGTGTGTGTGTGTGTGGGGGGGGGGGGTATAAGTGCTGTGTGTGTGTGTGCGTCATGTGGGGGGGGGGGTATAAGTACTGTGTGTGTGTGTGTGCGTCATGTGGGGGGGGGGGGTATAAGTACAAAATCTAGAAGTTGGATGAAGCCTTGAAGAGTTTAAATCTTTATTTCATTTTTACAACATATTAGTGTCCAAAGTTTTTACAGAGCAGACTTTGCATACAGGCTGTTTCTGATTTTATAAAACAAAAAATACTATGTACAGGTCTTACAGGTTTTTAAGAATAAAATGTCTCATAAATCAGACAGTGAACAACATATGAACAAATCCTTCTGTAATAACCTTCAGAATAGTGCTGAGAATGATTATGGAAAGGTTAGTTGATGTAAGTGATTTAGAAGTTGAGATTTTTGTCTATAAAATAGTGCTTGAAAAAGCATTACGAGTGACATGCACATAGCCTACAACACATCTGAAACACACACGGTGGTGACCCAAAAGCACGGCCAACATCATTGCCAAAGGACGCACGCAGCTCTGAAAAACACCAACACACAAATCACATGTGGAACAGCGCATTGTGCAGCGGCTAAAAATGGAGTCACAAATTCCCACCAAAAACAATCTTCCCCAGACTGACAATATGTCTGCAGGGGTTCAGTAGAGGGCGCTACTGCTACACACCAATCCAGTGGGACCCCAATAACATAGAGTTAGAATCGAAAACAATATCGTAAAAGATATTAAATAGCACAGCAATGTCTGACAATGCTCGTAGTGGGGGATAATGGCAAGTGGAATCTCTAACCCTAACCCTCTACCCTAGCCCTTTAACTCTGCTACAAGGGCACACAGGGGACGATAAGTTCTACAATATAAACTGGAGACAGGCCACGAAGATGAAATAATGAAATAATGAAATCATTCCTCAGACAAAGCACAGATAGGAATGGCTCTGGGTCTGATAGCGATCCTCTCTCAACCTGAACTTCTGGATCATAAGGTGTAAAGATATGTGTATCGGACTGAGAATCATGATACACAGAGCCACGAAAATCATGAAACATCTTGAACTCTTTACTGCAGGGAATTACACAGATCACAGAAGTCACATGTGTGTGAAAAAACAGCATTTTTAGTGAGCTGCCCTTATATATTTTCTTTTACATAAACGTAACGTAAATGTTCATGTGGGGTATATTCACGTCACATAGAATACATCAGGCAACTGAAGAGTTTAATGGAATTTCAACAATACCAAACCTGAACCACATTCTACAAACTCTCTAATGATGTTCCTTTATCAATTAAATCAGTAAATTAACTGATTAATTTGTTACAAAAACCTGAAAGATTTCTGTAACTGTGATCCTGTTCAGACTCTCCCTCCTACAGACGACACAGAGACACTGAGTCACCAGGGGCATCAATCCCAAACCCAGGGTAAAGAGGTTCAGTGAATGTGGTGTTGAAGGTGTGGAGGTGGATCAGTGAGTCAGATGAGACTCTGTAGAAGGACAGAGAGCCAGCAGGACAGTCCACATACACTGCTACTCTGTGAGAGACAGAGGAGGAGGGGATGAGTGTTTCTGTGTTATTGTGACAGACAGAGTAACCACGAGCATCACAGATCAGACTCCAGGACTGATCATTCCCTCCAAACCAGCAGTTGCTTCCTTTCCTCTTGATTCCTCTGTAACTCACTGATATATCAACCATTCCGCTCCACTCGACCTCCCAGCAACGGCGACCAGTCAGACCATTACTACACAGCAGCTGAGGCCTGCAGTCAAATCTCTCTGGATGATCAGGATATGGCTGCTCCTCCTTCACCTCTGTCACCTTCCTGTTGTTGTCAGACAGTTTGAGGATTCTGTGTACTGTGTTTGTGTCCAGTGTGAGTTCACAGGAATCTTATGGAGAGAACAAGACACAACACAGCAGCAGTTATTAATCCATCATCTGTTCATTGACAGTTTGATGATTATGAACATTATAAACACACTTACACTTCCTCAGACCTGGTGTCAGCCATTGGACTCCAGCAGGCTCCACCCTGAAAGGAGAGGGGGGGTCAAACCAGCACATCTTCTTTCAGACACACACATGGACGCTACATTAGCTTGTGGCCATTTTGTCTCAGTCGAGTCAAACCGTTCAGCACTGATTTACACATGCATTGCCACTTTAACTGCACTGAGTTGGTACCAGAAAAAACAATATTTCAAATTATAAATCATATTCAACAGGCAATACCTTGTGTCATGAAAGCCAAAATAATTCCATGCATAACTGCTTCAACTGTGTGGGGGAAAAGCTATTGGTCAGCTAGCTAAAATGCCAACATATATTTGAAAATGGCATGGACAAAATAAGCATTTTGATGATTGCAATGTTAAACTACATTATGAAACGGGTGGCTTAAATCCACCGATCTGATTGGTTCCTAACTGTTGTATAATGGGCGTATACATAACTGCTAAGACGTCCAATCAGTTTGCAGAGTTCCATATCACTTCGCGACTGAGGAAGTTACGCTGGTAGTTTGTATACAAATGGATATATGCTAAACTGAGGATCACTCTTTGGCTGTGGAGGGTCTAAAGGAGGCTCACTCTTTGGCTGTGGAGGGTCTAACAGAGGCTCACTCTTTGGCTGTGGAGGGTCTAACAGAGGCTCACTCTTTGGCTGTGGAGGGTCTAAAGGAGGCTCAGTCTTTGGCTGTGGAGGGTCTAACAGAGGCTCACTCTTTGGCTGTGGAGGGTCTAAAGGAGGCTCAGTCTTTGGCTGTGGAGGGTCTAACAGAGGCTCAGTCTTTGGCTGTGGAGGGTCTAACAGAGGCTCACTGTTTGGCTGTGGAGGGTCTAACAGAGGCTCACTCTTTGGCTGTGGAGGGTCTAAAGGAGGCTCAGTCTTTGGCTGTGGAGGGTCTAACAGAGGCTCAGTCTTTGGCTGTGGAGGGTCTAAAGGAGGCTCACTGTTTGGCTGTGGAGGGTCTAACAGAGGCTCACTCTTTGGCTGTGGAGGGTCTAAACTACTATGGAGGAGCAGCGGCCGCGGCTATCTCGGCAAAAAGACCAAAACAAACGGCCCGCAGAGCGACTAAAGATGAAGAGGACAACTCTAAACTAAACCAAACATGAAAAGATGCTGGCGTACAGACACTGTGTAGATGGGCTCTCACAGCGTTTCACTAACATGTTGACAGATGTCTATGCCACGGATTGACACGGAGGAGTAACTGCTCTCTGTGCTTGTGTGTGTTGCAGTAGTGAGTGAGGCTCAGGAACAAAGGCAAGTGAAACTAATGACAGATCAGACACACGGTGAGGTTAAATGCTTGTTGTGTCGGTGGCTAAGCTAACAGTAAGCTAGCCTGTGAACTTCCTCAATATATTGCTAGCGATCGCAGCTCTCGTAAGAAAGCTGCATAGCAATCGCAGTGCATTTTGCAGGCTGTCAGGCGGGACTACTGTTTTGTATTCATTGATAAACTGATTTTTTGGTTTAATAAAACATTTAAATGGTAGCATGTCTATGACTTTCATTTTGCCATACTTGTTACCGTTTTATAAAGCAATAGCTCCCTTCAGGCTGTGGAATGTGCTCATTATTCCACAGTTAGAGGGCGTTGTTCGGACTGACGCGAAGCAGCAAGAGCTCACAACACAGCCTGTCGTGAGCTATTGCTTAATTACACTAATATTTGATCTTCTCAGGGTGGTGAATGTTTCTCATGAACAGTTGAACAACAGTCCATTCAGTGGTCTAATACATTCACACACATTAACACCAGAGGGCAGCGCAGCATCAGGTGAATGCTTGTCGCCCTGCTGTAATGGAAATGCAAACCCTACAGGGCTGAGGTGCTGAGCCAAACTGAGTCAAATGGAGACAGACAAACACCATTGGTGTGTCAGGGTGTTATGACAAACTGTCTCCAGCTCTTCCTCCTCTATCAGACTGACAGCAGCCTCTTCATACCTGAGAGTGTCCAGTCTCCAGAGGGGACCGTCCCGTCCAGCAGACAGTAGCTCCACTCCTGAGGCTCCTGGATGGTTGTAGCTCAGGTCCAGCTCTCTCAGATGGGAGGGGTTGGAGCTCAGAGCAGAGGCCAGAGAATCACAGCCTTTCTCTGTGATCAGACAACCTGACAGACTACACACACACACACACACACACACACACACACACACACACACACACACACACACACACACACACACACACACACACACACACACACACACACACACACACACACACACACACACACACACACACACACACACACACACACACACACACACACACACACACACACACACACACACACACACACAACACACACAATTAATTATTTTAGTATAGAAACAACTGCTGAAGTTTAATTAAAGATCCTTTGATAAATCGTTGTAGCAGACACAATCACGCACAGGTTAACTTGTTATAAACTGATGTAATCAGATGTTAAATGGTCTTCAGTTGAACTGGTGCATGAATCCTGACCTAAGAGTTTCCAGTTTACAGTGTGGACTCTTCAGTGCAGCAGACAGATGCTTCACTCCTGAATCCTGCAGGTCGTTGTTACTCAGGTCCAGCTCTCTCAGACTAGAGGAGGAGCTGAGAACTGAGGCCAGAGCTTCACAGCTTCTCTCTGAGAGGTTACAGCCACTCAGCCTGGAGAGGGAACAGTAAGGGTAAAAGTAACAAGTTTTCAAATAATTTTCTTGTTAAAAGATTTCTTACATATGAATAAATCCTACTCACAGAGCTTTGTTGGAGGCTTTGACCACCGGCAGCAGCCTCAGAAGAGCCTCCTCTGAACCAGAGTATTTCTTCAGGTCAAACACATCCAGATCTTCTCCTGATGACAGTAAGATGAAGCCCAGAGCGGACCACTCAGCAGGAGACAGTGTATCTGTGGAGAGAAGTCCTAATCTCAGGGACTGTTGGATCTCCTCCACTAAAGAACGATCATTCAGTTCATTCAGACAGTGGAACAGATTGATGCTTTTCTCTGCAGAGGGAGAATCCTCAATCTTCTTCTTGATGTACTGGACTGTTTCCTGATTGGTCTGTGAGCTACTTCCTGTCTGTGTCAGCAGACCTCTGAGGAGCTTCTGATTGGTCGGCAGTGAAAGACCCAGGAGGAAGCGGAGGAACAAGTCCAGGTGTCCATTTGGACTCTGTAAGGCCTTGTCCACAGCACTCTGGTAGAAATGTGTCTTTGCAGGTTCTTGGGAGGTTGTTTCTTTTTCTGTCACCGAAAAATCGAAGTGTGTATTTGCAGATCCTTTGTCAGTTGCAGTGTAATCCTTAGACGACACAGCACGGTGGTCACGATGCGTCTGTTTAGGTTTTTTTCCGAGGAGTTTAGACCACGAGGATTTTTTTCTTTCTTGAGTCGCTCCAGATTCATGGGCGGTTGTTTGTTCTTCTGCCATCAGATTGACTCCAGAGTTGATGAATGTCAGATGGACATGAAGAGCAGCCAGAAACTCCTGAACGCTCAGATGGACGAAGCAGAACACCTTGTCCTGGTACAGTCCTCCACTCTCCTCTTTAAAGATCTGTGTGAACACTCCTGAGACCACTGAAGCTGCTGTGATATCGATGCCACACTCTGTTAGGTCTGATTCATAGAAGATCAGGTTTCCTTTCTGCAGCTGCTCAAAAGCCAGTTTTCCCAGAGACTCGATCATCTTCCTGCTCTCTGGACTCCAGTGTGGATCTGTCTCAGCTCCTCCATCATACTTGGTGTTCAGTTTGGCCTGAACCACCAGGAAGTGGATGTACATCTCAGTCAGGGTCTTGGGCAGCTCTCCTCCCTCTCCGGTCTTCAACACATCCTCCAGAACTGTAGCAGTGATCCAGCAGAAGACTGGGATGTGGCACATGATGTGGAGGCTTCGGGATTTCTTGATGTGGGTGATGATTCTTCTGGCCTGCTTCTCATCTCTGAATCTCTTCCTGAAGTACTCTTCCTTCTGTGGGTCAGTGAACCCTCTGACCTCTGTCACCATGCCAACACAGTCAGGAGGGATCTGATTGGCTGCTGCAGGTCGTGTGGTTATCCAGAGGCGAGCAGAGGGAAGCAGTTTCCCCCTGATGAGGTTTGTCAGCAGCACATCCACTGAGGTGGACTCTGTCACATCAGTCAGGATCTCATTGTTGTGGAAGTCCAGAGGAAGACGACACTCATCCAGACCGTCAAAGATGAACACAACCTGGAACTCTTCAAAGCTGCAGATTCCTGCTTCTTTGGTTTCAGTGAAGAAGTGATGAACAAGTTCCACCAAGCTGAACTTTTTCTCTTTCAGCACATTCAGCTCTCTGAAAGTGAATGGAAATGTGAACTGTATGTCCTGGTTGGTTTTGTCTTCAGCCCAGTCCAGAGTGAACTTCTGTGTTAAGACTGTTTTCCCAATGCCAGCCACTCCCTTTGTCATCACTGTTCTGCTTGGTTCATCTCTTCCAGGTGAGGCTTTAAAGATGTCTTCTTGTCTGATTGTTGTTTCTGGTCTGTGTGGTTTCCTGGAAGCTGTTTCAATCTGTCTGACCTCATGTTCATCATTGACCTCTCCAGTCCCTCCCTCTGTGATGTAGAGCTCTGTGTAGATCTGATTCAGAAGGGTTGGGTTTCCTGCTTTAGCGATCCCCTCAAACACAACCCGGAACTTCTTCTGCAGGTTGGACATGAGTTCACGCTGACAAACTCCAGAATTACTTCCTGAATGAATACACAAGAGATAAGAATGAGTCAAGAGACAACAGTAATTATAATATCAATGAGAGATTCATGATGAAAATAAATAAACGAAAATATATAAACATGTGTCCCTCCATCTCTTGAGACTTAAATAAATGTCCCCTTCCCCATCACGTTACACCTTTAGAGAAATCCTCTTACTGCTCCACAGAAGGTCAGCCAGCTCCTTCTGCTTCATGCTCCTCAGGAAGTCCAGTGTGATCTTCAGAAATGCCTCTCTGCTGCTGCTCTGCTCCTCATCCTCACTCTGACCCTCTAAGCATTCTGGGTAATCTGGGCTCAGAAGCTTTTGCATCTTCTTCAGCTCCTTCTTCACAAACGTGACGATGTTTTCCTCCAGCAGCTGGAACAGAATATTATATGAACGAGATGATCAAACTAAAATCATGAAGCAAACATCAGATCCATGTTGGACAGACTGACAGTCCACTGGTCTAAACAGTTAAACATGGAGGTTGATGTGAACAGAACAGATGGACAGTAGTTGTTCATGTACAGACCCTGAATGTGGAGTCCAGGTGTGTTTGATGCTGCTGGGCAGACCGCCCACTGGGAACCTCTGAGATCTCCTGGTCGACTCTGTGGAGAAACCATAAAGAATGAGCTCATGTCTGGGGTTAAAGTTTCCCTCCAGGGGCAGCTGGTGTCTGCAGAACAGAAGGAAGGGGCAAACCGAGGGGCAAACCGAGGGGCAAACCGAGGGGCAAACCGAGGGCCAGGGGCAAACCGAGGGCCAGGGGCAAACCGAGGGCCAGGGGGCAAACCGAGGGGTGAGGGGCAAACCGAGGGCCAGGGGCAAACCGAGGGCCAGGGGGCAAACCGAGGGGTGAGGGGCAAACCGAGGGCCAGGGGGCAAACAGAGGGGTGAGAGGCAAACCGAGGGGGGGCGGGCAAAATAAACAGTTAAAACATGAATCAGTGATATTTAAATGTTAGTGACAGTTTACCTCTCTGCAGCAGACGGTTGTTGTCCTTTAAAGTTAATATGACCACCTTTTGACCGGTCACTCTTGAAGGACAAACAGCTGGCTCCAGGTCCAGGAGAGTCTGGTCTGTTGAACACAACACACACACAGCTTTGAGTGTGAATAATGATGGTGCAGCAATATTTAAATGTTAGTAACAGTTTACCTCTCTGCAGCCGACGGTTGTTGTCCTTTGAAATTAACGAAATGATCTTTTGAGTTGTTGCTCTTGAAGGACAAACAGCTGGCTCCAGGTCCAGGAGAGTCTGGTCTGTTGAACACACACACACACACACACACACACACACACACACACACACACACACACACACACACACACACACACACACACACACACACACACACACAGCTTTGAGAGTGAATAATCACGGTGCAGTGATTTGAGTCATGGACAGTTAGAGATCCTCATGTCACCTCTGAGCTTTGGTCTGGCCGCCATGTTCCCCTCCCTCCTCTGTGTCCTCACTCTGATCCATAGCAGAGCCCACACCTTCACACAGACACCTGCTGGGAGAGTCACATGACAAACACACAGAGCTCTGATTGGAGGAATAATATCGAAGGTGGGGTGAAAAGTTCATATTCGAATGGTAATTCCCCGTCCGATACGTGTGCTGCAGTCTCATAAGAATATCAGACCATTCAAAGTAGTTTCTCTTGTGATCCAGCAGAGGGCGCTCTCTTTCTCTGGGGATGAGATCACTTTCCTCTTCCATTGGACATTAAAAACTCATTCAGTGAAATCACTTGTCTCTGCCTCCGAATTTCCTCCGAACTGCAGCTGTCCATAATAAGTATATACCGTGCATGCAGTATGTTATAAATGGCTATACAAAATGTTTTATAATAATCACAGCTGGAAGTAAACTGTTAATGCAAATAAATTGAGTGAAATGGTGACAGAGTTGCTTAATTAATAAATTATTTTTAGCCCTTGTTCCCCCAGTGCATAAATAACGAGACAACCAGATATTGAGTCAGAGCGTTATAAATAGGGGAGAGTAGCCTAAGTTGTGCATTTTGGAAGTTGCAAAACCCCTTGTTTCTAGAAAACCGTGGAAGAAATTGGAAATGTGACCACATATTTAAGAAGAGCCATCCATTTGACTCATCCTGTAAAGAAGGGAGACACAAGGAATAAGATATAAGCACATTTAAGCTCAAAAAACTGTGTTTTGCCTTTCAAAGTAAAATTTCCATGATCAAGGTTTTTTGATTATTGTGTCTGAACAATTATAGACACGTTTGAAAACATTTGACACATGTTTTAGTGCTTTGGTATGCTACACTTTGAGTCTATACAGTTAGCACGATGTCAGCCCTAAATTGCTGCATCATGCCAATTATCCAAAATTCTGGGGATGGGGTGATTTGTGCCAAAGGGCCTAGGTGAGTTATAAGTAAGTAAGTAAGTAAAATGTATTTATAAAAGCACATTTATGACAGTTTGCACTGTCCAAAGTGCTGTACATAGTGCATTCAGTAGGTAAACAATGAAGGTAAAATAACAATAACCAAAATAAAAGACGTAAAGCCCATACATCCACATAAACACAGATAGTAGTGCAGAGGTAAGATAGTTAATGGGGAGGAAACACCAGGGTGTACATATGGGTTTTGAGCCTTGATTTAAAGGAAGAAATGTAGGGGGAATCACATTTGTCAGGTGGCAGTTGGTTCCACAAGCACGGAGCAACTAGTGCAAAGTAAATTTCTGAGAGTTGTGCCAGTGGCATGGCTGTATACGCTAGTCACCAAAAGAAAGTGATTGTCTACAGTAGCTCAGAAGAGAGTGACATCTCAATTCCACTTAACGACACCACTGATGAGAGTTCAGATGGCCAGAAAGATGATGATGGTGACTTTGTCATTGTGAGCTTTGCAGGCAAAACCACCTAGATCTGCTAGGCCTTGTTTAAGAAAATGTACCTTCAATCTTTGTCAACTATTTACTTTATTTGCTTTAAATAAACCTTAAATAAGTGATTGTCTAATGGATTTGTCTTGCATTACAGTTTTTGAGATATATATAAATTGGCACAATTCACCCCATGGTATTCTCTCCAAATTCACAAATCACCCCACGTCGTGGGGTGATTTGTGCGACAAGACAACTTTTTTTCCGAAAGCTATATTTCTTAAACAGTTTATTCCAGATCCAAAGTTTTTATTGCCAGGGATGCACAACATCCTGAAATATATGTACATATTTGAGACATAACTGTCAGGGCCTCACTTTAAAATCACTTTGAGTAAAAAGTTGCACAACTTAGGCCACTCTCCCCTACTATAATTAAGCACTATAAGGCTACTCAATTTAGGTCTGACACTATCGCAAAATAAAAGATGCAAGGGAATCATTTTAGTTTTGGCAACATCAAAGTGAAACAAAATGTATTGATTGAATATTATCATTAATTCCAATAGATTAATTAATTACAAAGTCTGTTTGAGGATAATAATGACAAATGTGAAGTTGATACTGAGCATCAGCTTTAGAGAACCTGCAGCATCGTCCTCATGTGTCACCCGACAGGAATGAGTCCCAACTAGATTATCTGAGACTTTTAATTAGAACAATAACAACGCCCTGTTATTGCCCTGAGGCTCTGGTGATGGTATTTGGGTGTGACCTACTACAGCCTTTAAACATAATCTGATGGATTTAATAGCAAGCTGCATTATAATATATAAACCTAAACGTCATACAGCGTATTAAAGCCCTGACTGTATGAAACCTCTGACCCCAGATCAGACCGAGCTCATCTTATAAATCACATCATCAACAGTCAAACCCACACGGGAGAGTTTCCCAAATAAAGTTTGTGTTTGAAAGCGGCTCAAACAAATCTATTTAACCGTTTCTCCAAGGCAAGACAAGGCAAGTTTATTTCTATAGCACAATTCAGACACAAGGCCACTCAAAGTGCTTTACAGGGGCAAGATTAGAATACATAAAACACATTATAAAACATTTAAAAGCGAATAAACAGCAACAATCACTGATGTCACTCTGAACATTCCAGCCAATCAGAGCTCCACTTACCGAACTCTGAGCCGTGGCCTTCCTCAGTGTGTCTGCTCTGTCCTCAGCCGGGCTGTGGAGGAAATATGAAGAGACGCAGCTTCTTATCCTTCAACTGTGAGTCAGAGAGTGTGTGTGTGTGTGTGTGTGTGTGTGTGTGTGTGTGTGTGTGTGTGTGTGTGAGTGTGTGTGTGTGTGTGTGTGTGCGGTGTGTGTGTGTGTGTGTGCATGTGCGTGTGTGCGGTGTGTGTGTGTGTGTGTTCGTGTGTGTGTGCGCATGTGCGTGTGTGCGGTGTGTGTGTGTGTGTGTGTGTGTGTGTGTGTGTGCGCATGTGCGTGTGTGCGGTGTGTGTGTGTGTGTGTGTGTGTGTGTGTGCGCGCATGTGCGGTTGATTGTGGGTGTGTCAATCCATCCGTAGATCAGTCATAAAAACAAACAGTCTTTTATATTTCAAAAGAGAGATAATAGAAGTGAAAACCAAATCACTGATCTAGAACCAACTCAGCTGCTTCTTCACACAGTCACAGCACAGATCGGGTTTGACATCTGTAACTAGAGAAAAAGGGGAATTTTTTTTATAGTAATATGTTTTCTGAATGTGTTCTGTTGCAAAATGTGAAAGGATTTAGTCGCACATCAAGCTGACTTCAACATCAGGGGTTGGGTCAAAATAAGCCTGTTACTGGCTCTGTGATTTTAACTATTTACCCCTCCTTCTCTCTGCCCCCCCTTTTGATAAAACTAGCGTCGGACAGAAAACAGAAACCTGAAAACAGGTTCATACATTCCACCCCTGACGTACTCTCAGCTTGTTGTTTTTACAGTGAATCAAACCACATTAAAAAACATCTCCCTTCCTGCTCAGCCAGGTGAGAGCATAGGCCGCTCAGCTGCTGCCTCTAATAAAACTATATTATTAATTCACGTATTCGTTTCTTAAGAGGAATGGAAGATGCAAAAATGCTCGAGGAGTCAGACGAAAAAAGTTCTATGGTATTTAATGAAAAATGATGTTCAGCAGGTTACAGTTATGCAGGTCAAGCGAACAGCCAAAAAAGTAAAGTGTCTCTCTCTTCATCAACACATTATACAAGTACAGATATGCATTTGATTGGTCTATTTTGGATCATCCTCTTCTTTCGTCTTCCGGGTTGTTGAATCTGCCATATGGGGAGTGAAACGCCTGAGCTGTGTCCTTGATAGAATAAGGTGTCTTATCTGTTGCTACACTACCATGTGAGCGAGCTTACAGAGGGCCATTGTTTAAAAAGGGATACTCCTTGGCCTCGAGGCTTTGGGAAAGTCAAAAATTTTACATCAGTATGTCATGAAATGTCTAAGTTCTTACAGAAGGAGCGTTTTAACGCAGTATAGAGTTCTACGACTTTCTATATCATATGTTTATCAATGATTATTTGTTAGTTAGGCTATATAAGATATATTGATTAAATGAATTAATGATGGAGATATATCATCATTAATTATTGAGAATTAAAAATCCTGACAAACCCTCTTTTAACACACTTTTAGTGTGTTAACAATAAAGCTAAAATAAAGGATTTTAAACTAGAACAATACAAGTCTAGTTCTCACCTAGCAAGCAGTATAGGGAAATACTAGAACAAAGAAGCAGTCCCTAGGGTGGATTCTTGCACAAACTCTTCGACCTCAGAGTCAGAGTCTGGCACATACACAGCTACACTGAGCAAGGGCAGCTGATAAGGAGAAGGGAGCTACTTCAGCAGATAAGTAGCATCTGCTCTAGGAGACATCAATGGTTGTCTCACAAAATGCGGTAGTGCATACACTACAATGGAAATCAGCACGTAGCACAGAAAGATTCACTAGACACAGTGGCTTACATTTATCACGTTTCTAACTTATTTCTAACTAGGAAAATACGTCTAAATAAACAACAAAAGTAATAATCAACACACATTACTGAAAAGGGAAATCGGTGATACCTAGGAAAACTCAGAGTCAGTCATACATTTATCTAAGAATGTGTTGTAATACTGTATATGTAAGAAATTGTGTTTGTGCAGGGTCAGCCAAAGCTCCATCGTGTCACTTCTGCTATCTATAGCATATTATGCAGACAACCGAAATAAGATTGTCTGGGGATTCAAACCTTCTTTCCAGTGACTTCCTCTCATTTAGGGCCATTTGTAATATGTGTATATTCTAGTGCGTGCTGATTAAAGTTAATATATATAATATGAGTGGGCACCTCTAAAAGTTAATTTTCGCTACACACGGAAAGGCATAACAGTCATATATTTACACACGGAAAAAACAACACTAATCAGTTAAACTAAAACAATTTAAACATTCACTATCAGTGGCATTAGTTACAGCATCTAAAATGAGTCTAAAAAACAGAATACAAAATCCACACTAGGCATGAATCATTTTGTCAGTTTTATCCAGGTATAATTTGCTTACAAAAATCATAAAAAGCTACAAGTCTATGATGGATGTTTACCAGTGGCTAATCTCAATCTGGAAGAAAGGGAAACACATGATTATATATCACATAGATTTTCAAAAGATTAACACAAACACACATGGACTCAGAGATTCTAAGTCAAATACAAAGGGTTAACATTTCTAGATTCACATACTAAGTGTGAATTAACTTTACTAAGGGTGATTCATTTCATTAACTTCAAACAACCATATGCAATCAGAAGGTCATTGTCTCTGAGGGAACAGTCAGAGCATACATTTACTTTAAGATTGGGCCTATCAAAACAGGGCAGTTCACATAATTAGTGAACATTTCTTAACAAAAAAATTTTTGTGATGGCTTTTTTCTTCATAGACAATCAGTTTTAACTTATCCATTTTTTGAGCCACACTTGGTTGCAATTTTTAATCAAACCTCTTTCAAGAGAGGTCTTGGAGATGAGGTGCACATTGTCAGTGGTGTCTATAGCTCCAGACTTACATTTTACTTATAGTACGTTCAATTTACTGCGTACCTTTTTCACCACTGGGTTCAAGCTCACCTTCTCTGTGAATGTGAACTTTGGACCGCACACACTCCTACTTGGAGCCTTGCTAGGAGTTGACCCTGGCCCAGCCTGCAACTGCACCTGGACCTGGTCAACACAAAACTTGAGACAAACAATTAGTACAGACAGACAATTAATACAGACAATTAACATATAACAGTTAATTTGCCAGACATCAAAAGAAGGTTCATGACCTCCCTCTTCTCATGTCCTAGGCTATCAGCAATTCATGTGAAGTGTTGTGAGTATGTGTGTGTGTACCTTTAGAGGTTGTCATTGGCAGCGGGGTGTCGGTTAGCTTTCATAACCTATTTAATTTTAACCTATATACTTTCCCTCTTTTTACACCATTTAGTGTAAAACTTAATACTACAAAAACAAAAGAAAACTATACAGAGGGGAACACTTCACTGACTGAAGTTCCTTCATAACTTGGAGCAATCAAGTCCCTCTTTTTCCCAAAAAAGAAAGAAAAGTAAAACAACCTGTGGAGTATCAGAACCTAAAACATAAAGAAAAAACAAAACAGTCTGCAAATATTATTAAAAGCATCCTAATGTGTTTTAATAAAGGGTCAATTAATTTTTAACCTACAGCATCTAAACGTTATCTAATTTGTAACTCAGTAAGGGTCCAGTAAACTAATTACTGATATAGCTAAATTCAAAGGGGAACACTGTTGGCCAAATCATAAAATAAAAACAAAAAAATAAATCCAGGGGATGGACAATGGGACTGGCATGTTATTGTCTTTGGTATAGCTTTAGCAGGCTACTATTAGTTCTGCATGTTTGTGGGCAGAACAGGCCTGTTGGGGGCACAGGGGAGATCAGTCTCTGGGTCTCCTTAGTACCGATTAGGCCTCTGGGTGGGGAATTGGGACCTTTGGCCAGGGGCATAGTTGGCTGGTGTATTCCAGGGAGTTCCAGATCCTCCATATGCCCTTCTTCCACCCAGGTAGGGATCGTTGAAGCCTCCACCTTGTTGTTGTCGTGGGTTTAGCTGCTGCTCTCGTCGCTGAATCGTTTCCTTAACGTGTGGGCAATCTCTGACCCAGTGTCCCTCCTCCTTACAGGCATAACACTGACGGTTTTGATTTCCAGCCCCTTTTCCATTATACCTGCCGCGCCCCCTGCCATTGTTATTATTCCGTTGGTTCTGCTGTGGCTGTGGGTTCTGATAGTAGGTGGAAGCAGGTTGCTCAGGGGGTGGGGACTGAGATCTCACAGCCATTTGTTTGTTCTTAGACTTGGATTTGTCATTCTCCTCCACCTTTTGCTTCAACAGGCGTTCAGACAGCTCTTTCATCTCCTCCTCCTTTTTGTCCTGTTTAGTTTGCCACAGTTTATAGTAGTGTGCAACGGTGGACCTCCACTCAGTGAATTTCTTATTGTCGAAAGGCTCCAATGAACCCAGTGTTTTCTGAACGGATTCAGGGAGTCCTTTGATACACTGCATCCTCCACAGGGCTTGCATGGATTCATTTGAATCGTGTCTTGCATTTGTGTGTATTTCCCATAATTCAGCAGCTCTCTTCAAGAAGGACAGTATTGACTCGCCCTTGTTGATCTTAATGTCCGCCACGTCAGTGATAGTTCTTTCTGTAGGAAACTGCTCACGTAGTGCCGACCATAGAGGAGCCCTAAACGTATTCAGGGGAGTGCTGTCAGATGTGGAGGAATGTACTCCAGCCTTAGACAGGAGGCGACATGCCATGTCTGAGCCCTCTACTCGACCTAGTAAGGCCTTCAGATCACCTGCACAGAGACTATCACCCATAGTCAAGTTCTCGAATTGTCTGATCCACTGTCTCGCCCCTCCTGTGAGTTCAGGAAGCTTCTCAATGAGTGTTTCAATGTCTCTATGGGCAAAAGGCGTGTAGACGTGTGCTCCAGTAGCTGCTACACGTAGTGGCAGTTGGAGATTAGTGGGGACTCCAGGTGTTGATGTAGATCTAGCCATGCTTCTGGTTCGCATGACAGAGGGGATAAAGGGACCGGTGCCACTGGGGCCTGGTTGAGGGCTCGGTGTTGCCATGGGAGGGGTGTCGACGAGCAGGCTCCCAGTCGCTTCTCCCTCTTTTTCTTCCAGACCAGCCCTAACTTTATCAAGTCTTTTCTTAATGTGCTCAGCAACGTCCTCCTCCGTAGGTGACTGTCTTTGTCTTTGGAGACAAAGGCATCTCGGGGTCATTTCAGGTGGGAATGAGGTAGTGTTAGGGGAAGCAACAGGGCATACCTGTTCCTCAATTTCGTAACTGTACATCTTTTGCTAGGGGGGAAATAACAAAACCTAGAAATAAAAATAAAAAGTGTTCCCCTTGAATTTGAATTATAGAGATATCAGTCAAAACTAAGATATCTTGCCTTTTTTTTTTTGTTGTCAGAGCGATCGCTGCCTTCAACTAGAGATAAGACCCACCAACTGTCCACTAGAACAAGCCTGGGGCCTAAAAAGGGATAAAAGAAAAGAAAGTTAACGACACTAATAATACACACTACACAGTATAATTACTAATGTTTGGTAATTACTAGTTCATCAACCATGCATTTCGAGAAGACACTATCTATCTCTCCCTCTTTTTTTTCAAAAGAAACTCTTTTTAAAAACACAGCTGATCACATCTTTTGTTTCTCACATCAAAATTAGTCTAACAATCAAGACACTATTGCGTCTGGAGTACCTTTAACTTGAGATATTAGAAGGATAGTCCACGCCTTAAAAAATAAATCAAAAAACAAACATCAAAAACGTGGGGCACCTTTTAAATTGAGATATTTATCTCCACTGTCTATAATCACGGCCCTATATTAAATGAAATACCACAAAGCGTGTATTTAACCTTATGAAACAAAACTTTAAAGCTCACAGAGCTTGGGGCAGATTTTCTCAAAGAGAACCCTCTGAGTGAGAGTGACTCAACTACATTAGTATCTTATTCAAACGGGACCTATATAATACTATGCATGATTATACAATACATTTAAACCTTTTAATCTGATAATAGTCCATAGTCCTGTAAAACAGTGCCACTTTTGCGCATTTCAATGAGAACTCTCCGCAGGCTTCGTGTGTGTGTGATGTTTTGGACGTCAGCGTGTGTGTGTGTGTGTGATGTGTTTAGCAGCGTCAGCGTGTGTGTGTGTGTGATGTTTGAGGTAATACTCTGTTAGTATCTGTTCTGAGGTAGACAATAAATAACATGCAAACACTAGACAAATACATACACATGCAGTTATATAACGTACAATTATTTCCATGCTGGTGTGAGAGATAATTACAGAGCCCACGCCAAAAGCATTATTTTTCGTAACTCCACACATGAGTCTTATTGTCAAACATTAACCCCACACATGGGCTTGTCCAACCCTGCCAGCCGTCCTGTGCAATCTACGGTTTCAGCCCCCTCCCCTCTACGCAGCCGTCGCCGACGAAGAAAAAAGCGCGCTTCCACGTAATTACAATTTTATATTTATTTATAACACAGAGCTCTACTTAAAACATGTCCTAACACACGCTCAGAGAGTCACTCTTCTAGACAAATAACTGGTTAAAACAGTTCAATCTATTTAGAAAGACAGAGAAAATAGACTTTGTCACGAAGAGCAGCTTCCGCCCACATCTTTACTCCGTTCATTGCTCTGTGCAAACTGTTAAACCCTTCCCACACAAGGATACAGTCTCCTGTTTATTTCCAAAAACCCACTGCGTTTGGTCAGCCCGCTGTATAATTACATAACAGTTTTCGAACATCCAAATAAATGAGGAGTCTCCTCGCTAAACTGACGCGGATTAGATAATCCTCATAACAAATGTCATACATCAAACACTTGTATCCGAATTCAGGTTCTGGCAGTTCATAATCATTTTATCAAACACAAATCAACCCGGGCTCTGTAATCTAGGGAAAAATAATTAACCAGCATTTCAAAAGCACAGAAAGGACAGACATTAGCACATAAACAAAACACATATGCCAGAATTTTTCCTGCTTCTGCCGACATCATTTTTCATTCTCCAAAACAAATTAAAAAATTCAAACTAACTTAAATTTATACCACTCTGTTAGGACCCGGCTTCAGACTCACCACTCAACAAAATTTGGCATAGTCAAATATGAACTTTGGTTTTAAAAAACAACAGGTGTTCAATTACCTTTTTTCTTTTTTGTCAGCTGATGTGTTGAGTGGAGGCTCCGCTTCCAGGCCCGACCAGCTGGTCGAGGCTCGTCCTCCTCTCTTCCCCCTCTTTAGGACGTCGGGGTCACCAATTTAATAAAACTATATTATTAATTCACGTATTCGTTTCTTAAGAGGAATGGAAGATGCAAAAATGCTCGAGGAGTCAGACGAAAAAAGTTCTATGGTATTTAATGAAAAATGATGTTCAGCAGGTTACAGTTATGCAGGTCAAGCGAACAGCCAAAAAAGTAAAGTGTCTCTCTCTTCATCAACACATTATACAAGTACAGATATGCATTTGATTGGTCTATTTTGGATCATCCTCTTCTTTCGTCTTCCGGGTTGTTGAATCTGCCATATGGGGAGTGAAACGCCTGAGCTGTGTCCTTGATAGAATAAGGTGTCTTATCTGTTGCTACACTACCATGTGAGCGAGCTTACAGAGGGCCATTGTTTAAAAAGGGATACTCCTTGGCCTCGAGGCTTTGGGAAAGTCAAAAATTTTACATCAGTATGTCATGAAATGTCTAAGTTCTTACAGAAGGAGCGTTTTAACGCAGTATAGAGTTCTACGACTTTCTATATCATATGTTTATCAATGATTATTTGTTAGTTAGGCTATATAAGATATATTGATTAAATGAATTAATGATGGAGATATATCATCATTAATTATTGAGAATTAAAAATCCTGACACCTCTCAGGTGATCTCTGCTGGGTCCTAGTGCCAGACTGCCCTCTACCTTTCCCTCCTCATTAATAAAAGACCAAACAATAAGATTTGTGTTTGAAAGCAGCTCTATCGAATCTATTTAACCGTTTCTCCAAGTCAAGACAAGGCAAGTTTATTTCTATAGCACAATTCAGACACAAGGCCACTCAAAGTGCTTTACAGGGGCAAGATTAGAATACATAAAACACATTAGAAAACATTTAAAAGCGAATAAACACCAACAATCACTGATGTCACTCTGAACATTCCAGCCAATCAGAGCTCCACTTACCGAACTTTGAGCCGTGACCTTCATCAGTGTGCAGCGCTGCTCTGTCCTCAGCCGCGCTGTGGAGGAAATATGAAGAGACGCAGCTTCTTATCCTTCAACTGTGAGTCAGAGTGTGTGTGTGTGTGTGTGTGTGTGTGTGTGTGTGTGTGTGTGTGTGTGTGTGTGTGTGTGTGTGTGCGGTGTGTGTGTGTGTGTGTGTGTGTGTGTGTGTGTGCGGTGTGTGTGTGTGTCTGACTGTGTGTGTGTGTGTGTGTGTGTGTGTGTGTGTGTCTGACTGTGTGTGTGTGTGTGTGTGTGTGTGTGCGCGTGTGCGGTTGAGTGTGGGTGTGTCAATCCATCCGTAGATCAGTCATAAAAACAAACAGTCTCTTATATTTCAAAAGAGAGATAATAGAAGTGAAAACCAAATCACTGATCTAGAACCAACTCAGCTGTTTCTTCACACACAGTCACAGCACAGATCGGGTTTGACATCTGTAACTAGAGAAAAAGGGGAATTTTTTTTATAGTAATATGCTTTCTGAATGTGTTCTGTTGCAAAATGTGAAAGGATTTAGTCGCACATCAAGCTGACTTCAACATCAGGGGTTGGGTCAAAATAAGCCTGTTACTGGCTCTGTGATTTTAACTATTTACCCCTCCTTCTCTCTGCCCCCCCTTTTGATAAAACTTGTGTCGGACAGAAAACAGAAACCTGAAAACAGGTTCATACATTCCACACCTGACGTACTCTCAGCTTGTTGTTGTTACAGTGAATCAAACCACATTAACAAACAGCTCCCTTCCTGCTCAGCCGCTCTGGAAGGCAGCAGGTGAGAGCAGAGGCCGCTCAGCTGCTGCCTCTCAGGTGATCTCTGCTGGGTCCTAGTGCCAGACTGCCCTCTACCTTTCCCTCCTCATTAATAAAAGACTAAACAATAAGATTTGTGTTTGAAAGCAGCTCTATCGAATCTATTTAACCGTTTCTCCAAGTCAAGACAAGGCAAGTTTATTTCTATAGCACAATTCAGACACAAGGCCACTCAAAGTGCTTTACAGGGGCAAGATTAGAATACACAAAACACATTAGAAAACATTTAAAAGCGAATAAACACCAACAATCACTGATGTCACTCTGAACATTCCAGCCAATCAGAGCTCCACTTACCGAACTTTGAGCCGTGGCCTTCCTCAGTGTGTCTGCTCTGTCCTCAGCCGCGCTGTGGAGGAAATATGAAGAGACGCAGCTTCTTATCCTTCAACTGTGAGTCAGAGTGTGTGTGTGTGTGTGTGTGTGTGTGTGTGTGTGTGTGTGTGTGTGTGTGTGTGTGTGTGTGTGTGTGTGTGTGTGTGTGAGTGTGTGTGTGTGTGTGTGTGTGTGTGTGTGTGTGTGTGTGTGAGTGTGTACGTGTGTGTGTGTGTGTGGTGAGTGTGTGTGTGTGTGTGTGTGTGTGTGTGTGTGTGTGTGTGTGTGTGTGTGTGTGTGCAGTCTAACTGGTTGGACTGGGTCTCAGTCTGAGCTGCGTTCAGTTCAAAGTCTAAAAAATGTCAAAGTCACTCTCAGTTCTATAAATACAAAATGATTCATCATAAAACAAACAGTCTTTTATATTTCAAAAGAGATAATAGAAATAGAAGGTAAGGATAATAGAAGAGAAAACCAAACCACTGATAAAAGTTAAGAGACCTGCTCTACAATTAATCACAATCATCTGGTTGACTTGACAGTTGTGTTTTGATTAAACACAAATGGATGCTGGCATAACATATGTGCAATCATCACATTGGTTTGCGTTACTACTGTCTACCTTTCTTTATATGTCCATGCTGTCTACAGCACCGTTACTTGGTAGGCGGGTTTATGACGGACAGCAGCTGTCAGAGTAAACAGTCATGGATCAGCTGCTGGCTGGTGTGAGTGCACCTGATTAATAGCCTTGCATCCGGTTCAGCCCCGCCACCAGGCGGTCGAATTGGGCATAGTACAGTACAATACAGTACAATACAATACAAACAAAGAAGGAAAGGGGTAAATGGCTCTTACACCAGTATACAGTCCATTATGCAGCGGCAGCAGAACAGAGCCTTATGCGCCATCCTGCTAGCGTCGTTATCCGTTCAAACGAGCCCCGTGAAAATCCGCGTTTATACGATCCCCCAATCCATCTTGGTAGATACTTGCTTGATGGTTACATTTTGTCTGGAAAGGACCTAGTCCTTTTAATGACATGATCAAGTAGCTTGCCAGCCTAGCCTGAGTTGATATTAGTTATGTTGGTCTTGAATATGACCGCTTTGGGCAGCAGACCGGACATGTGACTGTATCAGTCACTGTAATTGGTTCATTGTTTACTGTACGTATGACGACAACACGTTAGGGCGAGCACCCCCGGAACCCATAGAGATTGCATTGTGAAGCCTGCAGTTTGAAAAAAAAAAAGTTTTACATTGAAGTCTATGAGAGCGCTCAGGGCGATTTTCAACCATAGATAGTAAATAATATGGATGCAGCATCCGGGCTGACCTCAGTTATTCACACGGCATCCAATGATCCTGGGGCCAATCCGAATAGTCCAATCTCCTAACCTATAAGCCTCCTTTCCTATAGTCCTATCTCCTAACCTATAAGCCTCCTTTCCTATAGTCCAATCTCCTAACCTATAAGCCTCCTTTCCTATAGTCCAATCTCCTAACCTATAAGCCTCCTTTCCTATAGTCCAATCTCCTAACCTATTAGCCTCCTTTCCTATAGTCCAATCTCCTAACCTATTAGCCTCCTTTCCTATACCTTAACCCCTAAACGTCATCGGGGTTAAGGAGAGATGAAAGGTGCTTCCTATCGAACATAGGAAAAGACAGCACTTTCCTAAGCATTTTGAGAATTCGAATCACCTATCCGCCGAGTACTTCCGGGTCATCTCGATAGGAAAGGAAATGTCCTATGCAAAAAATACTTTTCGGATAGGCCCCTTTGTGCGCGTCGCCATTTTGTGAGGGGGAGGGAGATAGCTGACGTATAACTCCTTATAAATATATACATTTGGCAATAACTTACTAATTATGTGTTCATCTGCATCGCTTTGAAAAACTAAAATCAGGATGTTGGATAAAGTCTTGAAGAGTTTAAATCTTTATTTAATTTTTACAACATATTAGTGTCCAATGTTTTTACTGAACATATTTGGACTTTAAAAAAATACTTTGTACAGATCTCAAACATTCATTTTCATCATGTTTTTAAGAAGAAAATGTCTCATAAATCAGACAGTGAACAACATATGAACAAATCCTTCTGTAATAACCTTCAGAATAGTGCTGAGAATGATTATGGAAAGTTTAGTTGATGTAAGTGCTTTAGAAGTTGAGATTTTTGGTTCAGAGTATTGAAGAAAAAAAAACTATTGTTGAGATAATGTCCGTTAAAGCTGGTTGTATAGGAGAAATATACAGACGCAAACAGACAAGGTTTAGTCAAATAAAACATTTTAGACATAAATAGACCAAGGAATTTTCCAGTGCTTGAAAACACACACACACACACTCACTCACTCACTCACTCACTCACTCAGACACTCTCACTCACTCACTCACTCACTCACTCACTCACTCACTCACACTCACACACTCACTCTCACACACACAGAGACTCTCACACAGACACACACTCTCTCACACACACACACACACACACACACACACACACACACACACTCTCACACACACACACACACACACACACACACACACACAGACACTCACACACACACACACACACACACACACAGACTCTGATCATCGTTGTGTCTTCTTTCGGGCGAACTCCTCGGCGAACTTCAAAGCCTCGGTGACGTCAGCGCTGCTTCCCGTTCCCTTGGCGACCAGCGCGTTGCCCCCGGCGCCGCCTCCCAGGTGATGACACACCGCCAGCGCCCAATCACAGGCCGGCAGGGAGGCGGAGCCCTGAGAGGACAGATAATAAGATGCTTTAAAGTGTGTGTGTGTGTATGTTTCTGTGTGTGTGTCTGTCTCTCTGTGTGTCTGTGTGTCTGTGTGTATGTGTCTGTCTGTCTGTGTGTGTGTGTGTGTGTGTGTGTGTGTGTCCGCTTTTGTCCAAAGGGGGCGCTAGAATTAACACACACTGAAAGTTCCTCAGAGCTCCTTTAACTAAGGATACTTATAAAAAGGATGTGGTATGAAATCATAACAAAAAGTAGTAATGAGCTTGTTCCAGAAAGTAAAAAGTACCAATTGGTTCTGATAGCATTACCTTGGGAACCTCCTATCTCAAGGTTCAAGGTTCAAGGTATCTTTATTTATCCCCGTGGGGCAAATTGCTTTGCAGCCAGCAGCAGTAAAAAAAAAAATCTGTCTGTCTGTGTCTCTGTGTCTCTGTGTGTGTGTGGGTGTGTCTGTGTCTCTGTGTGTCTGTCTGCCTGTCTGTCTGTCTGGTTACCTTGGGGACCTGGCAGGCACACAGAACCTTCCCAGAATGCACCTGGTGGGCGAGCAGCATCACGTGGCTGAGAGGAGAGGAAGCACTGAGACGGTTCACTGTCTTCATCAGAACCTGAAGAGACATGAGACATGATGAATGATGACAGACAGACAGGGAGAGAGAGAGAGACAGACAGGGAGACACAGAGAGAGACAGGCAGACAGACAGACACACACACACACACACACACACACACAGAGGGAGAGACACAGAACCTCCAACCCTTTGATTATCGGCCGACCCGCTCTGCCAACTGAGCCACAGTCGCCCCAAACGCCTTGTGTCATCTCCAATCAATTACATAAAAGTAACTTTAAGTCGAAATTTGCCAGGGGTAATAATAATTTCGGTTTTGACTGTATAAAGGTAGATGATATCAACACATCACATTTTTTTTTTAAATGTATAAAAAAAAATATGAAAGCAGGAGATTCTTCCCAGGACCAGATTATGGTATTTTGCTTTTTTTTTTTTTTTTTTTTTTTTCTGTCATTTTTTTAATACTTTTTTATTTAGATTATTTAGATATATTTTTGGCATTTTTATGCTTTATTGATAGTGCAGAGAGACAGAGTTGAAATGGGGCAGAGAGGGGAGTGACATGCAGAGAACGACCGCGGGCTGGAATCAAACCCGGGTCTGCTGCTGGCCGAGGCCCATGGGGGGGGTGGGGGGGGGGGAACGCCCTACCAACTGAGCTAAGGGCGCCCCCGGTATTTTGCTATTTCAACTGACAAAACGTTCAGTGGTAATAATTTCCGGTCTGATTACACCTAAAGCTAGAATTTATGTGTGTTTAATGTTAAATGTATTAATTCCCATTCATTCATTCATTTATCCATTCATCATTCATACACATCCTATAAACTACAGATGCCCTGTTGCACTGTGGGTAATGTAGGCGGCTCTTACCGACAGAGAGTCTGTTTCCACGGCGACCACCAGCAGCTGCTTCCTGCCGTTCTCTTCCAGCAGACACTGAGCTCGAACCGCCGCCTGCAAAGCATTATGGGTAATCACAGTCAGGGCAAAGCATTATGGGTAATCACTCTCTGAGCAAAGCATTATGGGTAATCACAGTCAGAGCAAAGCATTATGGGTAATCAGAGCAAAGCATTATGGGTAATCACAGTCAGAGCAAAGCATTATGGGTAATCACAGTCAGAGCAAAGCATTATGGGTAATCAGAGCAAAGCATTATGGGTAATCAGTCAGAGCAAAGCATTATGGGTAATCACAGTCAGGTAGGCGTGGGTGTGTGTGTGTGTGTGTGTGTGTGTGTGAGTTAAGTTAAGTTACTTTATTAGTCAATGGATGGTCACATTGAAATTCATCTTTCCTCATCTCCCCTCTCAAGTTACACCACTTCGGAAGGGGTCAGAGCCATAGGCGGATTATGAGATAATGGGCCCCTGGGCACAAACTCTTAAAGGGCCCCCCACTCCTCCCTATCCAGTCAGGTACACTGACTTTTCCACACAGATACATGCAAATAATGGTAAAAACATATTAAGGTAGTTAGTGTTTCCCACAGGATTTTGGGATATTGTTGGAGGGACCCTGGTCCTTGTTGGGGGTTCCGGGGGCATGCCCCCCCTGAATTTTTTTTTACCTTTTTAAAGTAAAATGCATCAATCTGGTGCACTTTGAGAGGACATTTTAGAGGCTATATCAAATCCTGAGATGCAGAAGGAACACTATTTTTCAGATTTTTCTTAAAACAGGCAGCACTCTTTACTCTGCAACTGTAAAAACAGTAGATTGGTCTGCAGACCCATGTTATATGATGGAGGGGCCCATCTCAACAGATAAAGGGTGGATAGCTACTTTTTATGAACAATTTAGAATTCACACATAGAAAGTTTATTCCTGTATGTGTGTCATGAAGCCCCTTAGACAGAGCTACTAATGCTGTTGTTTTTAACTTGCTTTTGTATTTCTCCCCTACTAGTTGAGGGGCCCATGATGATTTCTATCTTGTTAAATTTTAATAAGTATATCCTTATATTTAGGCTATTCCTTTTTGGACCCTGTTATTGACATCAGTGACTGAGCTCTTTGACTATGTGACATGAAAAGTTACTATCAGTATCTCTGGCCTAGGGTCTGGCCTGTCTTGCTCAAGGACTAAATGGTAGAGATGGTGGGCACCGTAGAGGTAATAGCAGCCACCACTAGTTTTACTAACAACACCCTCCTGTCCGGTGCCGGGGATCCAACCAGAGAACATGAGGTTACTGTTCGGATACCTTTCCTCTAGGCCATCCTACCAGCCCAAAGAGTCTCTTTGTGTGTCTGTCTGTCCCCCACTGTCTGTGTGTGTGTATCTGTCTGTCTGTCTGTCTGTCTGTCTGTCTGTCTTACCTCTTTACTCTCCCTCTTCCTAACCATAGTGTTGCTGCTTCTCTGTAGAGCTTTGAGTGTAGCCTGCAGTTCTCTGCGCTGCCACTGGGGGATCGGAGTGTTATCCACAGCCTGAAAGACACAACCCAGGTTACACTCAGTGCGTTTCCATGCAGACTCATAATCGGGTAAATAAACTAATAAGACTTCAACAGGACTTTTAAACCGCACCTTTATCCGATCTACTTCGCACACAAATCGGCACATTAACGGACAAGAGAAGTCGGATAAGAACACCTAGATAACTCGTTCATAGTCGGCATTCTCTCTGCATGTATACAGTGATCGGATATCGCATATCGGAGTTCTCGCTCTGTGCTTGTGTGCCTGCGCGTGATAGGCTACACCATGGGTTGTTGCTGGAAGAGAACCGGACGTGGCTCTAAAACCACTTGTTGAAAGCATGGTTGAAAGGGCTACAGCGCCACCTAGCATAGTGGAGACAGCCATGCATCGGACATTTATCTGATTCCTGAAAGGCCATGTATACTCAGACAAGTGACACGGTCCGTTCGAGTGTCTAGTTCGGTATATGCCTTAATCCAATCTAGTGGTGCCATGGAAACGCACTGAGTGTTATCCACCGCCTGCAAGACACAACCCAGGGTTACACGGGCTGTGTTCGGAAAGCCATACTAACGTCCCACTCATACTCATTTTGACTTCAATTTTAGTATGTGACGGTTGGGTATGCGAGTTTGGGTAGGCGAGAAATTCTCGGATGAGTACTAACTTCCGGGAAGATTTTGGGTATGGATCGATTGGATACCTTTCATACTCCACCACCCCACAATGCATCGCGTCTTTTCAAATGACAAGGAAGGTTTTTTTTTAATTCTTTATTTACAATTTCTGCATTTCCTGCACAACACAGGACTGTATGTAAAAATCTAGTTCTATATCTAACCTGTGGAGGGCGGCAATACGCTAAACAGCGTCTAAACGGCCGGAATCTTATAAGAAGAAGAAGAAATTCTTTATTGCTTGAGTATACTTCAGTGCGAATGTTTCGACGCACCTCGCATACACAATGGATGGTTAGGTAGACAGTATGCAGTATGTAGATGTTGAGTATGTAGGATGTAGGACGCTAGTAGGGCTTTCCGAACACAGCCACTGTATCCACAGCCTGAAAGACACAACCCACTCAAAATGTCCCTGCGTTCCGAATGGCATACTTTCTACTATATAGTTTGGTAGAAAAAAGATTTAGGATGTCCCGATTCTTGTGGCCAGATTTAGGATGGTTAGAAGTACCCGGATGTCCTACTTCCTCCGGCCAAGATTGTTAGTGTTGAAAACTGCATCCTATTTGGGCGATTCTGACCGGCGATCCCTTTTTGTGTGTGTGTGTGTTGTGTACGTACGTCTGACAGCAGGCCGACCTCCTTGGCGAGGCGATGGGCGGAGTCTAACCCAGAGGGGGAGGAGCTTAGCCTGGCCTCCAGAGAATCCACTTCCTGGGTCAGAACTAACCCCGCCTCCCGCGCCTAAGACACACAGAGATGCTAACAGTTTTTTTTTATTTTAATTTTATTCCAGACACACAGAGAGAAAACGGTCCATAATACAATACAAAAACAGTAAAAAGACAAACAACAATAAAAAAAAAAAAAAAAAAAAATTCTAATACAATGTAATAATGTCAAATAAAGCTTGAAAACAAAAACACATTGAAGGCTTGTTCTGGAAGTGACTTTCAAACTCTGTACCTTTTATAGAGAGACAGACAGACATGTACCTTTGTAGCGTCTGCTCCCGTCACCGCGACGATGCGACTGATCCCCTTCACAGTCTGACGCTCTGAGACTATGAGACAGTCCTGGATAGAACCTGTCTGTCTGACGTGGCTGAGAGACAGACAGGCAGGGAGAGAGACAGGTTAGAGAGAGACAGGTTAGAGAGAGACAGGTTAGAGAGAGACAGGTTAGAGACAGACAGGTTAGAGACAGTCCTGGATAGAACCTGTCTGTCTGACGTGGCTGAGAGAGAGACAGGGAGGGAGAGAGAGACAGGCAGAGAGAGAGACAGGTTAGAGAGACAGACAGGTTAGAGACAGTCCTGGATAGAACCTGTCTGTCTGATGTGGCTGAGAGGGAGACAGGCAGAGAGAGAGACAGGTTAGAGAGACAGTCAGGTTAGAGACAGACATGGAGGGACAGAGACAGGTTAGAGAGAGACAGGTTAGAGAGAGAGACAGGTTAGAGACAGACAGGTTAGAGACAGTCCTGGATAGAACCTGTCTGTCTGACGTGGCTGAGAGAGAGACAGGGAGACAGAGAGACAGGTTAGAGAGAGACAGAGAGACAGGTTAGAGAGAGAGACAGGTTAGAGAGAGACAGGTTAGAGAGAGACAGGTTAGAGAGAGACAGGTTAGAGACAGACAGGTTAGAGACAGTCCTGGATAGAACCTGTCTGTCTGACGTGGCTGAGAGAGAGACAGGGAGGGAGAGAGAGACAGGCAGAGAGAGAGACAGGTTAGAGAGACAGACAGGTTAGAGACAGTCCTGGATAGAACCTGTCTGTCTGATGTGGCTGAGAGGGAGACAGGCAGAGAGAGAGACAGGTTAGAGAGACAGTCAGGTTAGAGACAGACATGGAGGGACAGAGACAGGTTAGAGAGAGACAGGTTAGAGAGAGAGACAGGTTAGAGACAGACAGGTTAGAGACAGTCCTGGATAGAACCTGTCTGTCTGACGTGGCTGAGAGAGAGACAGGGAGACAGAGAGACAGGTTAGAGAGAGACAGAGAGACAGGTTAGAGAGAGAGACAGGTTAGAGAGAGACAGGGAGAGACAGACAGGTTAGAGAGGGACAGGTTAGAGAGAGAGACAGGTTAGAGAGAGACAGGTTAGAGACAGTCCTGGATAGAACCTGTCTGTCTGAGGTGGCTGAGAGAGAGACAGGGAGACAGAGAGACAGGTTAGAGAGAGAGACAGGTTAGAGAGAGAGACAGGTTAGAGAGAGACAGGTTAGAGAGAGACAGGGAGAGACAGACAGGTTAGAGAGAGACAGGTTAGAGAGAGAGAGACAGGTTAGAGAGAGACAGGTTAGAGACAGTCCTGGATAGAACCTGTCTGTCTGAGGTGGCTGAGAGAGAGACAGGCAGAGAGAGAGACAGGTTAGAGAGAGAGACAGGTTAGAGACAGACAGGTTAGAGAGAGAGACAGGTTAGAGAGAGAGACAGGTTAGAGACAGACAGGTTAGAGAGAGAGACAGGTTAGAGAGAGAGACAGGTTAGAGACAGACAGGCAGAGAGAGAGAGAGGGTAGAGACAGTCCTGGATAGAAACTGTCTGTGTTTAGTTCCACTCTTTTCCCTCGTTAATAATTAAATATCAATTAATTAATAAAGAACAGATTTCATGGGGGCGCCTTTAGCTCAGTTGGTAGGGCGTCCCCCCCATGGGCCCTTAGCTCAGTTGGTAGGGCGTCCCCCCCATGGGCCTCGGCCAGCAGCGGACCCGGGTTCAATTGACCTTTGGCTAAGCCCCGCCCCCGA
>NW_027648595.1:258942-296442 GCF_949987685.1 Ammodytes marinus
GTGTGTGTGTGTGTGTGTGTGTGTGTGTGTGTGTGTGTGTGTGTTACCGTATGTGTCCCCCTCCAGTGTGTGTGTGTTACCGTATGCGTCCCCCTCCAGAGTGTACTGGTACTTCAGTCTGTCTGCAGTGTGAGGGACAGACAGGCGCTGCAGCTCTGACAGACTGTGGACGTCTAGAGTCATCTGAGAGTCAACAGCTGGAGAGGACGCCACCTGGAGGGAGAGAGGGAGGGAGAGAGAGAGATATATATGTCTGTCTGTGTGTGTGTGTGTGTGTCTGTCTGTCTGCCTGTCTTGTCTTGTCATCCATCCATCCATCCATCCATCCATCCATCCATCTATCCATCCATCCATCCATCTAGAGAAAGAGAGATATGTCTGTCTGTCCATCCATCACCGAATCTATGTACGTATGTATGTATGTATGCATGTATGTATGTATCCATCCAACTATCCATCCATTTATCCATCATTTAACTAAACAGGTGCATCATCCCTCCCTCCCACCATCCATCCCTCAGTAAACAGGTGCATCCGTCCGTCCATTCCTCCATCCATCAGTAAACCAGGTGCATGATGGGAGTTGCAGTCTGACCTTGTAGTTCTCTGCCATCAGTCGCTGTAGTTCTTCCTGGTCGACAGTGACGCCTCTCTCCTCCAGCATCAGACCCACCAAGTCCAGAGGGAAACCCAGGTTCCTGTGGAGAGACCAGGCTACTGACGCTACAGACACACAGACAGACAGGCAGGCAGGCAGACAGAGAGACAGGATGAAACAATGCACCTGATGACATTCCAACTATGACACTTTCAAGATGGCAGCACTAGGCCTTGGTCCAAAATATGCAGAAATATGGACATATATGAGACCCTTGAGGGAAAAAATAATAATTATTTAAAAAAAAAATCCAGCTATTATGCACTAAATTAAACGTACTTATGGATATTATAATTATTTTCTACAAAATCTGCTAGGAAATAAAACCCAAAATTCTACACACTGCAGGTTTAATCTTTATACTGTATATGGAGTTGGACATAAGGTAAATTTAATCTGCAGTGATGGAGTTGTAGTCCATTTACCGGGGAAGCCTCCATCTTTGTAGTCCTTCTTGCTGAGCGTGCGCTGGATGATCCTGCTGCCCTGCTGCAGCGACGACAGGAACTGAGCCTCATTCTCATTGATCACATCCATGATCTGAAAGAGACAGACAGGTAGAGAGAGAGAGACAGGCAGGGGGATAGACAGACAGGCAGGCAGGGGGACAGACAGGCAGGCAGGCAGAGAGACAGGGGGACAGAGAGACAGACGGACAGGGGGACAGACAGACAGGCAGGGGGACAGACAGGCAGAGAGAGAGACAGGCAGGCAGAGAGAGAGACAGGCAGAGAGACAGGCAGGCAGGGAGGGGGAGAGACAGACAGAGAGAGAGACAGGCAGAGAGACAGACAGGTAGAGAGACAGACAGGCAGGCAGGGGGGCAGGCAGGTAGAGAGACAGACAGACAGGTAGAGAGAGAGACAGACAGACAGGCAGAGAGACAGGCAGGCAGGGGGACAGACAGGGCGACAGGCAGACAGGCAGGGGGACAGACAGACAGAAGGACAGACATATATATCAGGTAAGCCAGACAAGTTCAAAGTAGGATTTCAGGATCTCCACTGCTAAGAGGTGCTGTGGTGAAGGATGTCATGAAAACAGTTTGGGCTGTTAACCCTAACCCTAACCTCTTTTCTCAAACTTGCCACTTTCAAAAAATTTAATTGTTGTTACTAGTCCATCGGTTGAAGAGATTATTTAAAATAAAATAAATAAATCGGTTTAAATTCTTATTAGATAGGAATCAGGAAACTCACCCGGTCTGCCTCTCTGTAGAGCTCAGGATACACACCACCCTGAAACACAGTACATCAATTAATACACTAAATACATGAGTGTGTGTGTGTGTGTGTTTTACCAGTGAGTGTGTGTGTGTGTGTGTGTGTGTGTGTGTCTCCGTGTGTGTGTGTGGTTTACCAGTGAGTGTGTGTGTGTGTGTGTGTGTGTGTGTGTGTGTCTCCGTGTGTGTGTGTGTGTGTGTGTTTGTATGTGTGGTTTACCAGTGTGTGTGTGTGTGTATGTGTGGTTTACCAGTGTGTGTGTGTGTGTGTGTGTGTGTGTGTGTGTGTGTGTGTGTGTGTGTGTGTGTGTGTGGTTTACCAGTGAGTGTGTGTGTGTGTGTGTGTGTGTGTGTGTGTGTGTGTGTGTGTGTGTGTGTGGTTTACTGTGTGTGTGTGTGTGTGTGTGTGGTTTACCAGTGAGTGTGTGTGTGTGTGTGTGTGTATGTTACTGTGTGTGTGTGTGTGTGTGTGTGTGTGTGTGTGTGTGTGTGTGTGTGTGTGTGTGTGTGGTTTACCAGAGAGTGTGTGTGTGTGTGGTTTACCAGTGAGTGTGTGTGTGTGTGTGTGTGTGTGTGTGGTTTACCAGAGAGTGTGTGTGTGTGTGGTTTACCAGTGAGTGTGTGTGTGTGTGTGTGTGTGTGTGTGGTTTACCAGAGAGTGTGTGTGTGTGTGGTTTACCAGTGAGTGTGTGTGTGTGTGTGTGTGTGTGTGTGGTTTACCAGAGAGTGTGTGTGTGTGTGGTTTACCAGAGAGTGTGTGTGTGTGTGGTTTACCAGAGAGTGTGTGTGTGTGTGGTTTACCAGAGAGTGTGTGTGTGTGTGTGTTTTACCAGAGAGTGTGTGTGTGTGTGGTTTACCAGAGAGTGTGTGTGTGTGTGGTTTACCAGTGTGTGTGTGTGTGTGTTTTACCAGAGAGTGTGTCACTGTGGGCACCAGGCTGGCCAGCGTTCCCTGAGGAGCCTTTAGAACCTCGACACAGAACCGGACCGCTCTGCGAAGAATCCTCCTGAGAACCAACCTGCAGACAGACAGGGAGGGAGACAGACAGGTTAGAGAGAGAGACAGGGGGAGAGACAGACAGGTTAGAGAGACAGACAGGGGGAGAGACAGACAGGTTAGAGAGACAGACAGGTTAGAGAGACAGACAGGTTAGAGAGAGACAGAGAGAGAGAGAGACAGACAGACAGACAGGTTAGAGAGACAGACAGGGGGAGAGACAGACAGACAGACAGACAGGTTAGAGAGACAGACACACACACACACACACACACACACACACACACACACACACACACACACCAGATTGTTTATTGTCATATGCACGACAATTACAGAGCAGTCGCTGGCAATGACATTCTTAAGTCTTAAGGCTCATTTATGCTCTACGTTAGATACGGATATGGACGGAGCCTTCTGTCCGTACTCTGCAAACATTACGTCCGTATTTCTGCACGTATCCTGCTAGCTTGCGGATGCGTACCAAACGGACAGGATGGAGCATTACTACCGGAGATCACGGGGGGCGCATAGCCAACAGTTCACTTTCACTTACTGTACATTTGTTTACAAACACAAACGAAAGACATAATACTTTAGAAAAGGTCTTAACTTTTGAGGAGAGGTTTTTGTGAGTTAGTGTGCGTTATTGACCAAAACGTGAGTTTGTCCATTGTGAACGGCACATAACATGTTTTAGGTTAAGCCTACTGTGACTTATATATTTCTTGAGAGACAGACTCTATCTCACACACACACACACACACACACACGCAGACGATATAACTCACTCTGCTCCAGTCATGCCTGGGTGAACCCCGTCGGCGATGCAGACAGACAGAGTTCTGATGTGATCTGCGACCACGCGATACGCCATGTCCACATTCCCCTGGTCAGCTGGGCCCAGCAGGCCACCGTACCCGCACACCCCAGACCTCTGAGGGGACACAGGGGAGAGAGGGATTAAAGTGTTGTGTTTCCTTATAACTTTGTGAAATTTTAACATTGTTTAGGTGGAGGCTTCAAATAAGCCCATCGGGTTTTCTGCCTCTCCCTGCACTGTATGTTATTTGTATTCTTTGCCATTCTTTGTGTATGTTTCTTTTTTTAATTGTGCAAAATAAATAAAACTAAACTAAAACTAAAGGGGGAATGCTTTATTTTTTTCTATTCTACATACTACATCTGATCATAAAAAGAATCTAGTTAGGACACAGTAGGCATATGGATTAAAAGGTGGAATACTTTCTTTTTTTCATTCCCTGCGTTCCAAATCTCCTCCTCTTTCTTTTTTCTATTCTACATACTACAGCTTGTCATAAACAGTATGTAGTTAGCATGCAGTATGCTACAACTGGGACATACTTAAACTTATTTATTTCATCCCAACATGGCTCCTTGATCTTGCCTCTTGCTTTTATATCCGTCTCATCCCCGTTTGTTTTCATACAGAGGCTCCGTCAATGTGATGTCACTGGATTGTGGGTCAGAATCGACCAAATAGCACGTTGTTTTCAACACTAAAAATCTGGCCTGGATGTAGTAGGACATCCGGGTATTTCTAATCATACTAAATCCTCTTGCTTTTATATCACCGAAGCCCAGACACACACACACACACACACACACACACACACACTACTAGGGCTGTGTCAAAATATCGAAATGTCGATATATCGCGATACTTAGTTTCGTGATATCAGTATCGATTTTTATATCAAAAAAATCGTTTTTTTTTAAATTAATTTTTTTATGATTTTTTATTTATTATTTTTTTCAGGGCTTTATTGACAGAGCAGATAGACATATATGAAATGGGGCAGAGAGGGAATGAAATGCAGAGAACAATCACGGGTCAGATTCAAACCCATGTCTGCTGTCAGGCCTGAGCCTATAGGATACTGACTATTGAAGTTAGATCAATTTTGTTTATAAGAACACTTAAGATTCACTGTGTCACAAAAGCACACTGATGTGTTTTCATTTTCATTGTGTCCTGTACAGTTAGTACAAGAGTGAATTGGATTTGTTATTTTGATGTTAAGCAGCTGCAGCAGTGTTTGATCATTTGCCAAAACCAAAAAAAAGGAAGAAAATAGTAAAGGAAGTCATGAATGAAATAGTTTAGACTTCATTTGTCTGTGCAATTATCACTATAGTGTGCTGTTATGTTTGACAAGGCAACTTGTTTATGGAATATCGCAATATATCGTGATATATCAAGATACGCAATATATCGTGATATATCGTGATACATCGTATCGTGACCAGTGTATCGTGATACGTATCGTATCGCGAAGTCCTTGACGATACCCAGCCCTACACAGTACCTTGTGTATCTCCTCCAGCAGTGGGGTGAAGAGCTCCGTGTCGTAGTTGGATTTCTTTCCTTGTAACAAACTGACGAGTCGCTCCAGACCCAGACCTGTGTCCACGCACTGGAGAGGGAGGGGCTGTAAGGAGCTGTCTGCCTCTCTGGGGGAGAGACAGGCAGTGAGAGAGAGACAGGCAGTGAGAGAGAGACAGGCAGTCAGACAGGCAGGGAGAGAGAGAGAGGCAGAGAGAGAGAGAGACAGAGACAGGCAGAGAGAGAGAGAGAGAGAGAGACAGGCAGAGAGAGAGAGAGAGAGAGAGAGACAGGCGTGCGTGCGTGTGTGTTTGTCTGCCTGAGTACCAACCTGTTGTACTGCATAAAGACCAGGTTCCATATCTCCACCACCTCAGTGCTGTCTGTGTTGACCAGGCCTGACACGTCTCTGCCCCCCCGCCTGTCTGTCTGCCTGTCTGTCTGCCCGTCTGTCTGCCTGTCTGTCTGTCTGTCGTAGTGGATCTCAGTACACGGACCACAGGGGCCGGTCTGCCCCATCTCCCAGAAGTTCTCCTTCATCCCGAACGGAAGGACTCGAGAGGGGGGGACACTGTGGGAGGGAGAGAGGAGGAGGGAGGGAGAGAGGGGGAGGGAGAGAGAGGGGGAGAAAGGGGTTAGTGGTTTGACTGTGAATGAACTGTGAGCAAAATGCAGTGTTATCTGGCCCTAAACAGACAGTACACTGTGGCCCCCTACCTGACCACAGTGACTGATATTAGACACAGAGTGATGTTGACAAAGTACCGACTGAGCGCTCACAGCCTGGCCATCGAGACAGGCAGGTATAAGAAAACATGGCTGCCCAAAGAGCAGCGGCTGTGCCAGCAGTGTGGAGAAGCTGCTGTAGAGACAGAGCAGCACTTCCTCCTGCACTGCCCCAAATTTAAAAATGTCCGCAAAATTTTTTTTAACAGATTCGGCCAAAAACATCCAAATTTTATGAACTCCCCTGAAGAGCAATTTAGAATAATAATGGGAGAGCGTAAAGAGAGCTCCGTCCTCGCAGGACAGTTTATTTCGGCTTGCCACAACATTAGGACATAATACACCAGGTCTCACTGTTTCATTTTGTTTTATTCATGATAATCAATAACATCTAATGTGTAAATAAGAGAGAGAGAGGGAGGGATAGAGAGAGAAAGAGAGGGAGAGAGGGAGAGACATTAACAGAGAGAGAGGGAGAGAGGGAGAGAGAGAGAGAGAGAGAAAGAGGGAGCGAGAGAGAGAGGGAGAGAGAGACACACACACAGACACACACTGTTAGAAAAAAAGCACACATCATTTTTAAATATGTGTTTCGTGAGGGGGGGACTCTGAGGAGCAATACACACACATGCCTTACACATTATATATATACACAGAGAGATAGATTCCACGCACGCACACTGTGGTGAGGTGTGTAGGACAGTCGACCCTCAACCCAAGGGTCGGTTGTTCAATCCCCCGTCTCCCCATAGAGAGGGAGAGAGAACCACTCACACCATTTTTAAATATGTGTTTCTTCACAACAAAAAACATGTGTGTGTGTGTGTGTTTGTGTCTATGTCTGTGTCAGTGTGTGTGTGTGTGTGTGTGTGTGTGTGTGTGTGTGTGTGTGTGTGTGTGTGTGTGTGTGTGTGTGTGTGTGTGTGTGTGTGTGTGTGTGTGTGTCTATGTGTGTGTATCGCTGTGTGTGTGTGTGTGTGTGTGTGTTACCCCAGGTCCAGCCAGATCTGTTTGGTCTCGTCGTCGGGCGGTAACCGTGACGCTGCGTCTCCGGCGAAGTATGACACGTACAGTCTGTCAGCTGGGATACCATAGCAACCGGTCAGGAGAGACCACGCCATGTGACACGCCTCCTCCTGTCAGACAGACAGACAGACAGACGGACGGACGGATAGATAGATAGATAGACAGATAGACAGATAGACAGATAGACAGATAGATAGATAGATAGATAGATAGATAGATAGATAGATAGATAGATAGATAGATAGATAGATAGATAGATAGATAGATAGATAGACAGACAGACAGACAGGGAGAGAGACAGACAGACAGACAGACAGACAGACAGACAGGGAGAGAGACAGGGAGAGAGACAGACAGACAGACAGACAGAAAGACAGACAGACAGACACATTACATTTTATTTAGCTGCCGCGTTTATCCAAAGGAACTTCCATTAAGTGCATTCAACCATGACACACACACACACACAAACCTCCCCCCCCACACACACACACACCCCCCCCCCCCCACCTTGAAGTAGTCTCCGAAGGACCAGGTACCCATCATCTCAAAGACCATGACCCACACACACACACACACACCCCTCACACAACCTCCTCCCCACACACACACACACACAAGATTCAAGATTCAAGATTTTTGTTTAGTGTCCCAAAAGGGCAAATTTGTTCACAGCAGAAGAGGCGAAACACAAAACAGTACAAACAGTGACGAATACAAACATCACAACCTATGCTTAGGCCTGGGCACGAAACCTTGAAGCACACACCTTGAAGTAGTCCCCAAAGGACCAGGTTCCCATCATCTCAAAGAAGGTACACACACAGACAGACAGACAGACAGACAGACAGACAGACAGACAGACAGACAGACAGACAGACAGACAGACAGACAGACAGACAGACAGACAGACAGACAGACAGACAGACAGACCTTGAAGTAGTCTCCAAAGGACCAGGTTCCCATCATCTCAAAGAAGGTGTGGTGTGTGAGGTCTCTGCCCACGTCCTCCAGGTCGTTGTGCTTGCCCCCCGCCCGCACACACTTCTGACTGTTCACCACGCGCCTGTACCCCGCCATCTCACTACGGGGGTCTGCTGTGCCCAGGAACAGGGGCTTGAACTGGGGAGAAGAGAGTGAGTGAGTGAGTGAGTGAGTGAGTGAGTGAGTGAGTGAGTGAGTGAGTGACTGAACCGTGACATGTCACTACTGGGGTCTGCTGTGCCCAGGAACACTGTGTGTGTGTTTATCTCCTCATTAACCACTACAAATGTTTGAATAGATAATACACATTTGTCAATATCTCACTTATTATGTGTCTCTTTAAAAAACACAAATATTGGATAAAGCCTTGAAGAGTTCAAATCTATATTTCATTTTTACAACATAATTACTGTCCAAAGTTTTTTTGCAAACGGATCTGGACAAAGTCTTTATTCATTTTATAAATCAATAAATACTATGTTCAGGTGTTCATGATGCTAAACATATGACACTATTCCCCACCAGCTCTGACAGGACGCGCTCTTATTTTGAAATCCATCCTGACAGCTCGCTATAAGTCGCTGTTGGAGCCATTACCTCCAAACCAAACCTGTTTTAACCGCAGCCTGTGACCCCCACTCACCTGGTTCATGCCCGCGTTAACGAACAGCAGACTGGGGTCTCCTCTGGGCCGCACCGGGGAAGACGGGACCAGCCGGTGCGAGTGTTTGTCCCTGAAGAAATCTATGAATGTCTGTCGGACCGAGGCGGCGGTGTATTCTGGAGGAGTGTGGCCGGTGAAGGAGCGCCATGAGCCGGCAGAGAGGAGGCAGGACGCCCCGCCGACCGCCCGGAGCCTCCAGGGGAACGACACACGCAACATCATAATAATAACACACAACCGGGCCGGACCAGAACCAGCATGACCCTCACTCACTCACTCACTGCTGGGGACTACAGGCTGCGATCTACGCATGCGCAGTAGGATCAAGTTCTTCTTTTAATGTGGTGGGAGTAAAACAAGAGATAGGCTACGTCATCGCCCTCTGCTGTTTACAACGAACAGTCCTCCAAATAGTAATTCATGCCCTGCTTTCCAAATCTCATACTCGTTCTTTTTACTTCACTACACACTAAAGTACAGAAGAAAAAAAATCAGATAAGGAAGAATAAAGACGAATACTCCAAAATGCTATTGGAGTTAGTGGGGCATTTATGTATTTCCAGCATACTACAATTGACCTGCATGTATTGGGACATCCCAAATCTTTTACTGGTGTACTAAATAGTATGGGGATTGAAACGCAGGGATGATAAATATTACTATAACTGCTCCCGAAGGTATTCTGACAGATGAACTGATGTTAGTTGACGGTTTTATTCTTATTAATTGGTTCCAGCAACAAAACTTAATAATTACACAAACAGAAATACAGTCTAAACATATTAACTGACGCGCTCTCTCTCTCTCTCATTTTTTGAAGCCCTTTCCTGTCTAACCATAGATAGTAGGCCTGTATAAAAACATAACATGTGAACATTACCTGAACCAAACGATATATATGTTGACCAACAGGTGGCGCCACACTCATTGAGGTTTGCATTCATTGAATATATTACAGATCCACTATTTAGAAAACAAACAATTAGCACTACAGAAATAATTAAACATCAGAAAAATAAAATACAGTCAAAACCGAAATTATTCATACCCCTGGCAAATTTTGACTTAAAGTAACGTTGAAACCAGTAAGTTTTTTCTTGATTGGAAATGACACAGGCTTCTTCCAGAAGATAATAGCCTCGTTTGAGTAGGAGCCGTCTTGCTCAGACCTGCGCAATTATGACGCGCGTCTTGCTGAGCGCACAGCAAGATGGCTCCTTCTCAAACGAGGCAAATAAGACGATGTACAAGAGGCATCATTGTGGGAAGAAAAAAATAATCAGCTTTTATTTACATTTAAACAAAAAGTGGCGTCCCTGAAATCTCATAACAGATTTTCTCCATATATTACTATGTGTCTTGAACTTGCTTTTATTTTTTGTACATAAAATTAAATTTGTATAATTAAAAAATTAAACATTTCAGTTACTACAGTTTTTTTTGCTTGTACATCATTTGTCTTCAACCTTATGCATTTTATCATTGTTATCAAACTTGAACTTTAAAAGACAATCCTTGACCAGCCCTCTTGTTCTGTCTCTGACACACTCGTCCTCTGTCTGTAGGGCCCTATGAAATCCGTTTGATTTTTTTCCAAATTCCGTTTTAATTTCATGAATTCCGTTTTTTACACTTTAAGCTGATTAAATCATCACAACAAGTGTCAAGTAAGTGCAAACAAATACAATTCTTACAATTTTATCAGATAGAAGACTGAATTTATTAAAACATCAAAACATTGCACTGTTTTTAGTGCTTCAAATAAGAAAAAATTTTGCATAATTTGCATAATAGAAGATTAAGACATTTTGTGCTTCAAGTTAACCATTTCAGTTTTTTTTTTACATAAATAATAAAGTGCTTATAAACTTTTCACAGTGTCCTTAAAGTGTAAAACATGCATAACTGAGGACTTGAGGTTTTTGTAACAATAAAAAGTGCTTAAGCTGTACTTCATTTTAACAAATCATAACTGTTTGACGAGAAACGGGCGTAACTTTTTAAGCTTTTCAAGGGGGATGTCAGATTCGGCGCACAGCCACAAAGTCCTCAATAAACTCCATTCTTGAATCTGATGAGCTGATTGTAGCCGGAATTGTGGTTTGAAGGGGCGTGCCATGGTTGCGCCGGTTGTCGTGGTTTTTTATATGAGTTTTTGACTTCAAGTGGTCATCGCACATATCTTTGCGTTTCCAATCGATAGAATGTTGACATACTCTACAAAACAGTTGATTGCCTGAGTGATAGTAGTCATTCGGATATTGTTCGGCTCTGAATTTGGGGGTTAGAGCCGAATTACGAAGCTTTTTTGCAGATATGGGCATTTCAGCAGTCAGCCGCGGCCGCCTCAACTTCCTGCTTCTTCTTCCGCTTCTTTTTAGAAGCGGGAGCGGGGCCTGTTGTTTGCATTCCCGCCTAGGTGGCGGGAATGCAAACAACAGGTGGACAGGGGAATTGTTTTTTTTTTCTTCCAACATTTTTGTGTGCACCGGTTGGATTGTGTTGGTCTGTCTGGAGCTGATGCCGTAGAGACGGTTCTGGGTTTTTTAGCAGGGGTCGGTGGAGATGTTGGAGAGGTAGGACCTGAGCTTCTGTTGTCAGATCGGTTAAAGGATTGTTTTCTGTCACATTTCTGCTTGTGGAAGTTCTTTTTCAACTTATGATCTTTAGCTGTGGATTTTGGTTCGGAGGGCGGCAGAGGGTTTGGGGATGTGTAAAAAATGGAGCTGAGAGGGATTGTGGGATCGTCAAGCGAGCTGACGGTGAACCGGATAAGTTTATGATCACTCTTGGGAAAATCACACGGGTAGACGGCGAGAACCGGCATGTTTCTGGAGTAGATAAGGTCCAGGATGTTGCCATCGATGTGGGTGGGGAAGTTGACACATTGTTTGAGATCAAATATGTCCAGTACATAGGTGAAATCAGATAAGAGCCTGGGAGTGGGGTTGTCCTCGGACCCCTTGTGGATATTAAAATCCCCGAGTACGAGCAGACGAGGAGAGAGGGATGAGGCCCGTGTGAGGAGCTCTGTCAAATCTGATATGAACATGCCATTTGTGATATTTGGAAGATTGGGTGGGCTGTAAATGAGGATGACTGTGTTGGATAGGGCTTTGAAAGCGAGGAATTCGAAGGATGCTACTGGAGGAAAGGGGATTTCTGTGATTGTGAAATCTTCTTTGTGTATAACAGCGACACCACCTCCAGGGCCAGTAGTGCGGGGTTCAGAGAGGAATGTGTAACCGCGGGGGGATGCTTCAATGAGGGATGAATCATCATCAGGGTTTTGCCAAGTTTCAGTGAGCAGGAGAAAGTCCAGATCTTCGTCCTTCATTAGTCTGCGGAGGTCAGGGGCTTTCTCGTTGAATGATCGGATGTTAACGAGGGCGCATCTGAGACTTTTGGACTTGGCAGTGTGTGGATACGTAGATGGTTGGACATTGAGTAGTTGGGATTCATCCGTTCCATGTGTTCCATCCTGTCTGGAGGTCTCAGAGTCTCTAGGTGGTCCGGTAGCGAGTGAGTTCTGATGAATGGAGTCTTCCATGACTGATGCACCATAGGAGGGTGTGGAAGCTGCATGACAGGAGGAGACACAGTGGAGAGAGAAGGACAGAGGGGATCAGGTTAGACTATGAAGAAAGTAGCATCAGCCACAAGCTAGCCGCTAGCTGTGGCAGCACCAGTCTGCTCAGATAGTCCTAGAGCAGGGGTCTCTAACCTTTTTTCAACTGAGAACTACTTTGAAGAAATTAAAGTGGCCAAGAGCTACTTGTATCAAATCGCTTATATTTATTTACATAGCACACATCAAATGAATTAAGCTTCTGTTTGTACACGTGTGAAATTGCAATACCCAATGCTTATCATAAATAATTTCCCATCAAAGGTCCTAGAAAACATTAGGCCTACTTAACACTTTTTGTGGGCCACATATCACTGAAAATTGACATCAATGTCTATACTACACTTCTTATTGTGACGCAACAGTGTTTCCCCAGGAAATGTCTTAGTCAAGGTGGTCACCACCCAGGTGTGGAGGAAAATTTTGGGGGTATTTTGCTCAAAGATGCCAATACGCACTACAGAAATAAACAACTGCTTATTTGAATAAAACAGACAACTGACCTTACAGTTGTACATTTTTAAAGTTCCTTTATGGATGGGGGCTGTTGTGAGATTATTGTGGACAATTAGGCCTACTGTGATGCGATAGCCTATAATTCATTAATGGTTATTATTAGCCTACTTGCTTGATTTCTTTTTAAATACAGAGGTTATTGGTCATTTTGGAACATGTATTTCCCAATTTAAAACATAAAAATAAAGCAGCATTGAACATTCAGAAAATAAATCTTGTATGGCTGCACTAGCAGGCTGTTTTACAAATAACTAAATACAATGTGTTTTCCCCTTAAAATGATTAAATACATTTATGCAAAGGTCAAAGACAGTGCATGCCGTAGTCATGCATGGCCGCATGCAGAGCCGCAGAGCAGCACACACACCAGCTGATAGAGAAACGCTTTGAGACACATGTGAACATTTATTTACCGCAAATCGCAAGTTTTGACCATGGGAAGAGGTGCATTTACCTTCATCAGATTTTTAACTTGTAAAAAAAAAAAAAAACAAGTCGGTCAACCTATCAGGCGAGCTACTGAAAGCCCGATCGACCTGTTGGAGACCCCTGGCCTAGAGCCTTCGGGGAGCAGCTGAGAGCAGGGGCGGACTGGTACAATATTCGGCCTAATTTCTGGGTGGGGGGCACTTACAGGCTTTAATAAATGCATTATTCACGCACACGCGCACGCACACACACACACACACACACACACACACACACACACACACACACACACACACACACACACACACACACACACACACACACACACACACACACACACACACACACACACACACACACACACACACACACACACACACACACACACACACACACACACACACACACACACACACACACACACACACACACACACACACACACACACACACACACACACACACACACACACACACACACACACACACACACACACACACTTAGGCTAAAAGCATGGCAAAAAAGAAACACACTTTTGCATTAGCACTGTGGCCCTCTGTAGCCTGTCAGTGCAACTATTTAGATATTGTATATACCTGTATGTTTATAATATATCATATTGCCTTACATTGTGAATCTTCATACAAGTTAATCACTACAGTCCTATTGATGAATGTTTGATGACATGACTCTTGCTTGCAAGCATTAAAGGTCTTAATTATTGTACTTGAACATTGTGCCAACTCTCATCCTAACTAGACAAACTGGTGTTTCACTATGACGACCACTCCTAATGTACATATTTATTCAAACAGATCTGAAAACATTGTATCACAAAATAAACATCGTTTTTATGTCAGCAATCTTACTTAAAAGAATGTGTCCACACCCAATGTTTACTTAACACCTGTCCTACGACTTTGCAATTCAAGAATTCGTTTATTTTAAAGGTGCAGTGTGTAATATGACATCATCAAGAAAGTTCTACAAAGTTCTAGAATGCAACGCTCCCTGGGTAACCCCACCCCTTTAGAATAATAACAGAAGCTACAGTGGCCTTCAAGGACAAGAACAATTCTAAATTTTAAACAATGCACCTGATGACATTCCAACTATGACACTTTCAAGATGGCGGCACTAGGCCTTGGTCCAAAATATGCAGAAATATGGACATATATGAGACCCTTTCTAAGGGAAAAAATAATAATAAAAAACATTCTTTTCAGCTATTTGCACTAAATTAAATGTACTTATGGATATTATAATTACTTTCTACAAAATCTGCTAGGAAATAAAACCCAAAATTCTACACACTGCAGGTTTAATAAGATTTTTGATGTTTTATCACATTTTCCAATTGTCTTTATTTCTGATTTATTATGAACAATATGTAAACTTGCAGGACACTAGCAAAAATAATTGGCTGGGAGAGAGGACACGGTTTTGGGTCCCTCGGCCAAAAAAATCTCACTACAAACTTTCGGTGAAACTTGGCAGCCCAACTGATAGCTAGATAAGAGCCATTGAGTCAACATGTGATTCATAATCAGATAAGTCGTCGTCGACATATCGTTTCAATAATAAACTATCAAGATCGTGGTAAGTTCTAAACCAAATGAACAGTCTAACGTACCTTGTTGAGAGCAGGTCCAGTAGATTGAATGGCGGGAACAGCAACAGGTAGACGGACGGTGGGAAACCTCGGGTAAGGAAGGTGCGCTCCAGATGGATGTTTAGTCTTTATTGTCTCCTCCTTTTATACACAAGCCCAGCCCCTCCCATATGTACTTAAGCAGATTCTCGTGCGCTGGCTTCCTATAGGCTACAGTAGAGGAAATAATTCAACTAATTCCTTCGCCCCTGGTCTTGTCTAACCAGAAAATAGAAAATAACATGAAGACTATCGACTCATGTGAAGTAGCGTTTTACATGTTTTCAGCTACTTAAGTTCAAATAGCCTCTAACACTGAAACTTTGTGATCACATACAACTTTATTAAAACATATAATCAAATTTAACTTGTAATGTGGATCATGCTAACACACTTTTTTGTGTATCACAGCACTACGAGAATCTGGCCGAGGAAGAAGGAAAGTATATAAATGGATTTGAGGTTAGTGAGTTATGTCAAATCTTCTCTACATTAAAACACAATATACCCCATGTGAAATGACGACGCTGAAGTTGGCAGCTGATTCGCAGCAGCCGATTCGGCAGTTAAGGAAAAGTTAAGGGATTCTTAAGGAGCGGCGAAGTGACTGATTCTCCGTTGTTTAACCTCCTAAATCGCCGCAGTAAAGCCACATTAATTAGTCTAGATTATCTAAGAGAGTCTAACCATTCTTTAAAAACAGTTTACAATTGATTTAACCTTTATTAAGTTTGTTTAAAAGAAAGAGAGGGGAGATTTCACTGCTTTTTTTGCATCTGGACCACATTAGAACTGGTCCTGATTGAAAACCACTGCACCTAGACTCTTCAAATCTGGACTAGAATATCACAGAGAGGCTATACATTATGGAAAACATAGTTTCTGATTTGTGAAACTTTTTTTCTATTTGTGAAAAGGAAATAAAGGCACATGTCAATGCTTTTTTGGGGTCCAGACCGCATTAGAACTGGTCCTGATCGAAAACCACTACACCTAGACTCAACAAGAGAAAGAGCAGGCTTCAGCCTTCACAATCGACAGAGTTGGGCATTTGTTTGGATGCCAAATCAGGAACTCTTCTTTTTTTTGACGTCAGCGAGACAGGCCGCCCTCAGGGCGTGCTTATCCCAGTTTCGTTTGGGGGCCAGAGTGACCTGGAGATTCAGCCTCGACTCTTTGGGTTATTGGCAGCCACGGTGCACATCGTGTCCATGGCCCTTCTGAACATGCGCCCAGTGCAGCGTTGCCTCCTGAGCCTGGGACTTTGTCCACAGAGAGATCTGCATGCCAGAGTGTTGGTTTCACGCAGACTGCACATAGCTCTCCGCTGGTGGGAGGAACCAGCCAATTTAGCACGGGGCAATGCACTGGGGCCGGTGTTGCGCCATTCGAGCCCCTGGATACAGCTAGGCTACAATGGCTTTCTCTCAAGACAGCGTTTTTGCTCGTAATTAATATGGGAGAGCTGCATGCTCTTTCAGTGCATGAGGACTGCTGCCGCTTCTTGCCAGGTGGTGCTGGGGTGGTGCTGCGCCCGAACCCTGCATTCCACCCTCAAGTCTGTTCTGAGTCCCACGCCGGTCGATCTATTGAGCTGCACCCTTTCCACCCTCCTCAGGAAGGTGAAGCAGGGTGGAGTCACTACTGTGCCCAGTCAGGGCCCTAACAGTGTATCTGCATCGGACAAGTGGCCATAGGACAACGGACCAGCTCTTTGTCTGTTACAAGCCTAACCGTCTTGGACAGCCAGTCTCCAAGACCAGGCTTGCCCACTGGGTTGTGGATGCTATCCAGCAGGCATATGAGAGGGCAGGCAAGCCGACCCCAGTAGGGGTGCGGGCTCACTCCACACGGGGCATTGCTACGTCATGGGCCCTATGGCGAGGTGCCCCTCTATCGGAGATTCGTACGGCGGCCTCTTGGTCGACCCCGTCCACTTTTATCCGGTTCTACTGCATGAATGTGGCAGCCAGCACCCCATTCTTGGAGCGAGTGCTGGGCTCAATGCAGCAGGACGGGGCGCGTTTGGGCTAGGCCATCTACCCATTCATGGCTGGCTTTAGCGTCTTGCAGGGCCAGATTAGCCTTGGTAGCGTCTGGCGCCTTGGCGAGGAGTGTGTACATATGTATAATTGTAAATAGTTCCTTTATACTGGGCACATGGGTGAACACTGGTGGTGGTGACGAGTCATTCGAACTCAACTGCCTTTTTTTATTTAGGCTCCCGCAGGAGCAGCTGGGTCTGCTGGGTTTCCTCGCGGTGTGCCTTACAGAAGTCCCCGTACATATGGAATATGTAAGGTGGAGAGATAGTCTTGACACGATAGAGAACGGTTGGTTACGTTGTAACCCAGGTTCTCTGAGTGGAGAGACTATCTCTCCAGCCAAGATGCCGCTCAGAAACGCGTTCCAATCAAGGTTCAAACCGAAGAGGCCACACATGTGTGTAGCTTATATAGCCACGGCTGGCCAATCATGCGTGGCCGCCACAAGTGATGTGTCTTAAAGAGTATCCACGTCAACTGCCCCTGTGGAGGTCAGTCCCCGTGCATATGGAATATGTAGAGATAGTCTCTCCACTCAGAGAACCTGGGTTACAACGTAACCAACCGTTCTCTGCATGTCACTCCCCTCTCTGCCCCATTTCAACTCTGTCTCTACACTGTCAATAAAGCATAAAAATGCCCAAAAAATATCTTTAAAAAATAGAACAAAAAAAACAGATATAAAGACATCAGCTTCAATCAGGACCAGTTCTAATGCAGTCTGGACCCCCCAAAAAAACTTCAAATGTGCATTCTTTGCCTTTTCACAAATCAGAAACTATGTTTTCTATAATGTATAGCCTCTCTGTGATATTCTAGTCCAGATTTGAAGAGTCTAGATGCAGTGGTTTTCAATCAGGACCAGTTCTAATGCGGTCTAGACCCCAAAAAGAAAACCTTGAAATGTATCTTTATTGCATTTTCACAAATAGGAAAAAGGTTTCACAAATCAGAAACTATGTTTTCCATAATGTATAGCCTCTCTGTGATATTCAAGTCCAGATTTGAAGAGTGTAGGTGCAGTGGTTTTCAATCAGGACCAGTTCTAATGCGGCCTAGACCACTAAACACCATTAAAATGTGCATTCTTTGCATTTTCACAAATAGAAAAAAAGTTTCACAAATCAGAAACTATGTTTTCCATAATGTATAGCCTCTCTGTGATATTCTAGTCCAGATTTGAAGAGTCTAGGTGCAGTGGTCTTCAATCAGGACCAGTTCTAATGCGGTCTAGACCCCAAAAAAGCCTTGACATGTGCCTTTATTTCCTTTTCACAAATAGAAAAAAAGTTTCACAAATCAGAAACTATGTTTTCTATAATCTATAGCCTCACTGTGATATTCTAGTCCAGATTTGAAGAGTCTAGGTGCAGTGGTTTTCAATCAGGACCAGTTCTAATGTGGTCCAGATGCAAAAAAAGCAGTGAAATCTCCCCTCTCTTTCTTTTAAACAAACTTAATAAAGGTTAAATCAATTGTAAACTGTTTTTAAAGAATGGTTAGACTCTCTTAGATAATCTAGACTAATTTATGTGGCTTTACTGCGGCGATTTAGGAGGTTAAACAACGGAGAATCAGTCACTTCGCCGCTCCTTAAGAATCCCTTAACTTTTCCTTAACTGCCGAATCGGCTGCTGCGAATCAGCTGCCAACTTCAGCGTCGTTGTGAAATGACTCCATACACAAAGACTTTATGGCATAAGCAATACACCGTGTTTAGTAGTTGCTCGCTCAGTTTAAGTCGAACACTGCACAAGCAACTACTAAATGAGATGTACAGCAATCTCTGCATGGAGTCGTTTTTACATTAAGTTTAATGCAACTATTTTCCATTTGCAACAAAGTTATTTAGAATAAATAAAGATTTACTAAATCTTACATAATCAACACATTTTAATATCAGTTCTGAGACTTATTCAGGATAATCTGTAATATTAATTTTAATCTCTTGAGTTGTCACTCTCTAAATGATAGCAGCCAAATCAGTTGCACAGGATGGGGTCTATTTCTATGTTACAGAAAGTACAGGTCTAATAATAACACTTTGATTCAAAGTAAGTTTTTTTATTAAAATATTCAGATGTCTGCCATAATTAATCGGAAATATTTAGAACTGCTGTAGGCCTACATGTATATTGATTCAACCACTCGATTGCTGCTTGACAAATGTATTTTTTTCTTCTTCTTTTTTGCACAGTGGTTGCTGTCGCTGTGCTCCATGGTTACGTTCCAGAATAAGGAGAGAAAGATCTTGAAAAATTTGAGAAAGAAATTAAAGGGACCAAATGGAATGAGAAATAAAAACTCTGATCACATGAACTCATATATTCAATCTTTATTATGATTCATTCTGTAACATTAAGTCATTCACTAGCACAGTGTTTATCAGGCAGATTGATATTAAGGCTTTTCAGTGTAATGATATTATAAGGCATCAAGTGTGAAGCAGCATCACCAGACCAATCAGACCATGGGTTAGCCTAGCTTTAAAGATGGTAAACGATAATGATAATCTAATATTTGTCATACTGTGTGTGCTGAAAAAAATCCAGTGTTTATACACAGCCTAACCTTAGGTTTTAGCTCCTATGCGTGTTTTTTTTCCAATATTAACACCAGCATTAATGTGCTCCTTGACAACATAGTCACTTAGTTCTATCTCAAAACACAAGTGTAAGTGTTCAGTTAGACTCAGATGAAGTTAGATGGAGGCCTGGTTAACCTTTAAAATGTCTAGAATCTTCACACATCTCCTGCTCAACAAACTTCACTCATAAAAAACTATTGAACACAGAAACAAAAACCCGTTCACCACATTGTATTATATATTAAGGCTCTATCGGTTACAGCCAGGGCCAGCGACCAGGCCGGGGGGTTAGGGGGCCAAGCTTGGGGTAAGGGGTCTCTAATTGTGTGTGTGTGAGTGTGTGTGTGTGCGTGTGCGTGTGTGAGTGTGTGTGTGTGTGTGTGTGTGCGTGTGTGAGTGTGTGTGTGTGTGTGTGTGTGTGTGTGTGTCAAGCCCATTGGTTCTTCACAGCATAGACACACTCAGCCACTGCAAGAGAAAAGAGAAATGTTACATCACATCTAGAACCCATACCAAAGATCTACAGAGTTAATAGTCCAATTACAGCCTGTACTGTCTGAGAAAAATCCTATGTTAATACACAGCCTAGGCTCTGTGAATTGGCATGTTGCTACCAGCGACGGTGGGTCCTTTGTTTACATGCCAGTTTACAGAGCCTAGGCTGCATGTGTATTAATACCGGATTTAAATAAGCGATTAGATTGTCATGGTGTGTGTGTGTGAGTTTGAGTGTGACTGACCCCGGAATTCCACTGGCTGCGCGTGCGGTGTCTAACGGTTTTGCTCCGTGCGCTCACGTCCGGCAATACCCACCGGCTTCGTTTTCAAAGCAGCGCGGCTCCGCTGAACAGCTGGAGTCGCGAGACCGAGGAGTTCCCGCGGTAATAAAAGTGACGGGCGATCGCTCTTGATAATATGATTCTCCTAAATGGTATTTACACAACAACGAACGCACGGAAGGTTATTGTTCCCATCCGAACCAGTAAAAGAACTTATTTTGAAAATTAACCGGAGGTTTTATTGTTTTGTCGGCGCCTGTGTTCCTGTCTATCTCGATGTGTTCTGTGCTGAATTGATGCGGTGAGCTCCGGCATCCGGCAGAAATAGAAGCAGTGTGTATTTCACCGGAGAGCTGGAGCAGCAGCGGAGCAGAGAGACGGAGCAGAGGAGCTAGTGGACGCTCACCCACTGACTAAAGTAAAAACCTGACAGCTCCACTGCCCTGCTGGAGCAGAGAAGGACCGGAGAGGCAGCCGGTGGAATTAGGCCTTAAGTGAGTGAGTGAGTGAGTGAGTGAGTGAGTGAGTGAGTGAGTGAGTGAGTGAGTGAGTGAGTGAGTGAGTGAGTGAGAGTCTTCCTACCTCCATCATGTTCATCTCAACAGTTCCTGAGTTATCTCTGTCCATCCCCTCGAAGGTATCTATGGAAACAAATACATCATCATCATAATTTAAAACTTCATTCAAAATAAAAAAAACATATTCATGTTCAGTTTCTTCAGAAATCAAGTTTGCCTAATTGTATAAAAAAAAAGAAGATATACAGTATCTCACAAAAGTGAGTACACCCCTCACATTTCTTCAAATATTTCATTATATCTTTTCATGGGACAACACTGAAGAAATGACACTTTGATATAATGTAAAGTAGTCAGTGTACAGTTTATATAACAGTGTAAATTTACTGTCGCCTCAAAATAACTCGACACACAGCCATTATTGTCTAAAGTGCTGGCAACAAAAGTGAGTACACCCCTAAGCGAAAATGTTCAAATTGGGCCCAAAGTGTCAATATTTTGTGTTGCAACCATTGTTTTCCAGCACTGCTTTAACCCTCTTGCACATGGAGATCACCAGAGCTTCACAGGTTGCCACTGGAATCCTCTTACACCCATTCATGACAGCATCACAAAGCTGTTGGATATTAGAGACCTTGCGCTCCTCCATCTCCCATTTTAAGAAGCCCCAAAGATGCTCAATAGGGTTTGGGTTTGGAGACATGTTTGGCCAGTCCATCACCTTTACCCTCAGCTTCTGTAGCAAGGCAGTGGTCGTCTTGGAGGTGTGTTTGGGGTCGTTATCATATTGCAGTACTGCCCTGCGGCCCAGTTCCCGAAAGGAGGGGATCATGCTCTGCTTCAGTATGTCACAGTACATGTTAGCATTCAATGAACTGTAGTTCCCCAGTGCTGGCAGCACTAATTTAGCCCCAGACCATGACACTCCAACCACCATGCTTGACTCTAGGCAAGACACACTTTTCTTTGTACTCCTCACCTGGTTGCCACCCCATACACTTAACACCATCTGAACCAAATAAGTGTATCTTTGTCTCATCAGACCACAGGACATGGTTCCAGTGATCCATGTCCGTAGTCTGCTTGTCTTCAGCAAACTTTTTGTGGGGTTTCTTGTGCATCATCTTTAGAATAGGCTTCCTTCTGGGACAACAGCCATGCAGACCAGTATGATGCAGTGTGTGGCGTATGATCTGAGTACTGACAGGCTGACCCCCCACCCCTTCAAGACCTGCAGCAATACTGGCAGCACTCATACGTCTATTTTCCAAAGCCAACCTCTGGATATGACGCTGAGCATGTGCACTCAACCTTCGTAAACTGGGACGCAGGGAAGTATTGCAACATGATAACGACCCCAAACACACCTCCAGGACGACCACTGCCTTGCTAAAGAAGCTCAGGGTAAAGGTTATGGACTGGCCAAGCATGTCTCTGGACCTAAACCCTATTGAGCATCTTTGGGGCATCCTCAAACGGAAGGTGGAGGAGCGCAAGGTTTCTAATATCCACCAGCTCCGTGATGCTGTCATGAATGGGTGTAAGAGGATTCCAGTGGCAACCTGTGAAGCTCTGGTGAACTCCATGCCCAAGAGGGTTAAGGCAGTGCTGGAAAATAATGGTTGCAACACAAAATATTGACACTTTGGGCCCAATTTGGACATTTTCACTTAGGGGTGTACTCACTTTTGTTGCCTGCAGTTTAAACATTAATGGCTCTGTGTCGAGTTATTTTGAGGGGACAGTAAATTTACACTGTTATATAAGCTGTAAACACGCTACTTTACATTGTATCAAAGTGTCATTTATTCAGTGTTGTCCCATGGAAAGATATAATGAAATAGTTGAAGAAATGTGAGGGGTGTACTCACTTTTGTGAGATACTGTACCTGTATATACAGTCCCCTACAATAGTATCGGAACAGTGAGGCCAATTCCTTTATTTTTGCTGTAGACTGGAAACATTTGTGTTTGACACCAAAATATGAATATGAGACAATAGATCAACATTTCAGCTTTCATTTCCAGGTATTCACATCTGGATCTGATACACAACTGAGAAGATATCATTATTTGTAAAGGAACACCACATGTTTAGGTGAGAAAAAGTATTGGAACAGATAGACTTTAAATAAATTAAAATGAATAAGACTTAATATTTTGTCACAAATCCTTTGCTTGCAATAACTGCATCAAGCCTGTGACCCATTGACATCACAAAACGTTTGCATTCTTCTTTTGTGATGCTCTTCCAGGCTTTCACCGCAGCCTCATTCAGTTGCTGTTTGTTTTGGGGGGTTACTCCTTTCGGTCTCCTCTTTAGCAGGTAAAATGCATGCTCTATAGGGTTAAAGTCTGGAGATTGACTTGACCAGTCTAAAACCTTTCACTTCTTGCCCCTGATGAACTCCTTTGTTGTTTTTGCAGTTTTTTTGGATCATTATCTTGCTGCATGATGGAGGATCTTCCAATCAGTTTGGTTGCATCTTTCCTTAAATTGGCAGACCGAATGTTTCTGTAAACTTCTGAGTTCATTTTGCTGTTGCCATCATGTGTTACTGTGTTGTTGTCAAGATGAACCTTTACCAAAGTGATGGAAAGTTTGGAGAAAGAAAGGATCTGCTCATGATCCCAAACATACAGGCTCATCTGTGAAACACGGTGGAGGCAATGTCATGGCTTGGGCTTGCATGGCTTCTTCTGGGACGGGCTCATTATTCTTCATTGATGATGTAACACATGATGGCAACAGCAAAATGAACTCAGAAGTTTACAGAAACATTTTGTCTGACAATTTAAATGAAAGATGCAACCAAACTGATTGGAAGATGCTCCAACATGCAGCAAGATAATGACCCAAAACACAACAAACGAGTCAGGGGCAAGAAGTGAAAGGGTTTTAGACTGGCTAAGTCAATCACCAGACTTAATAATAATAATAATAATAATAATACATTTTATTTCGAGGCGCCTTTCAAAAGCTCTCAAGGTCGCCTTACATTCAAATAATTCAATAACATACTGTTTAAAAGCAAGGTACACAAATAGAATTATAAACAGTTTAAAATATTGTGTATTTATTTTAAACTGTTTATAATTCTATTTGGTATAGGTATGGGGGGGCAATGTTATGGATGGCTTTGAAGGTATAGAGGAGGACCTTGAATTGAATGCGGAAGTGAACCGGGAGCCAGTGAAGCTGCTGTAGGACAGGGGTGATGTGGTGAGAGGAGGGGTGATGTGGTGAGAGGAGGGGGTTCTGGGGATAGAAACCAGGGGTGATGTGGTGAGAGGAGGGGTGATGTGGTGAGAGGAGGGGTGATGTGGTGGGAGGAGGGGTGATGTGGTGAGAGGAGGGGTGATGTGGTGAGAGGAGGGGGTTCTGGGGATGATTCTTGCTGCTGAGTTTTGGACCAGTTGTAGTTGATGGAGGGTTTTTTGGGGGAGACCGAAGAGGAGGGAGTTGCAGTAGTCTAGTCTTGAGGTGACTAGACTGTGGACCAGGATGGCAGTGGAGTGAGGGGTGAGGGAGGGCCGGAGACGGTTGATATTGCGGAGGTGGAAATAGGCAGTGCGGGTGATAGTGTTTATGTGAGATTGAAAAGACAGTGTGCTATCGAGGATGACACCCAGACTCTTAACCTGAGGGAGGGGGGGTACGGGGGAAAACGGGAGTGTTATTGATGGGGATAGAGAAGCTGCTGAGTTTGGCGAGTGTGGATTTAGTACCAGTGAGAAGAAACTCAGTTTTATTGCAGTTGAGTTGTAGGAAATTGGAGGAAAACCAGGTTTTTAAATCGGAGAGACACTGAGAGAGGTGTGATGGTGGAAGGGCGAATTAAACGCTATAGAGCATGCATGTTACCTGCTAAAAAGGAGACCGAAGGGAGTAACCCCCTAACACAAACAGCAAATGAATGAGGCTGTGGTGAAAGCCTGGAAAAGCATCACAAAAGAAGAATGCAAACGTTTTGTGATGTCAGTGGGTCACAGGCTTGATGCGGTTATTGCAAGAGAAGAATTTGCAACAAAATACTACGTTTTATTCACTTTAATTTATTTAAAGTCTATCTGTTCCAATACTTTTGCTCACCTAAAAATGTGGTGTTCCTTTACAAATAATGATATCTTCTCAGTTGTGTATCAGAAATGTTGATCTATTGTCTCATATTCATCTTTTGGTGTCAAACGTAATGGTATGATGTTTATATGACGGTCGGCAGATTATGTCTCTTTATGTTTTAGCAGAGAGTTTCCTGAGATGAAGTGTTGCTGCCGACCATAGACGGTGTGTGTGTGTGTGTGAGTGTGTGTGTGTGTGTGTGCGTGCATGCGTGTGTGTGTGTGTGTGTGTGTGTGTGTATGCGTGTATGCGTGTGTGCGTGTGTGTGTGTGTGTGTGTGTGTGCTCACCAAACATGGTCTCCAGTCTGACCAAACATCCGACGAAGTTATCAAAGTCGATGGTGAGGTCTGGTTCACTGTACCGCGCCACGAGAACCTGATGGAGAGGACTGTTCAAACTGAAGCCTGAGAGAGAGGGAGGGAGGGAGGGAGGAGGGAGGGGGGGGAGGGAGGGAGAGAGAGGGAGGGAGGGAGGGAGGGAGAGAGAGAGAGAGGAGAGAGGGAGAGAGGGAGGGAGGGAGGGGGGAGGGAGAGGGAGAGGGGGGGAGGGAGGAGGGAGGGAGGGAGAAGGGAGGGAGGGAGGGAGGGAGGGAGGGAGAGAGAGAGAGAGAGGGAGGGAGGGAGAGGGGGGAGGGAGAGAGGGAGGGAGAGAGGGAGGGAGAGGGAGGGAGGAGGGAGACAGAGAGAGACAGACACACGAGGAAGTCGTTTTTATTAACAAAATGACTAATGTGAACAAAGCAGTAAAATCAAAGCATTTTATTGTGAAAGGACAGTGTGTGTTTACCAGCTTCCTCCACCGCGATCCTCATCTCCACGGAACTCATGGTTCCTGAATTATCCACGTCCTTCGCTCGGTAAAGATCCTACAGACAGAGAGACAGACAGACAGACAGAGACAGACAGACAGACAGACAGACAGACAGACAGACACACACACACATACAATTTACAGAAATTATTATTTGTTTTTACCGAGAAAATGTCTCATAAATCAGACAGTGAACAACATATGAACAAATCCTTCAGTAATAACCTTCAGAATAGTGCTGAGAATGATTATGGAAAGTTTAGTTGATGTAAGTGCTTTAGAAGTTGAGATTTTTGGTTCAGAGTATTGAAGAAAAAAAAAATAATGTTGAGATCATGTCCGTTAAAGATGGTTGTATAGGAGAAATATACAGACGCAAACAGACAAGGTTTAGTCAAATAAACACCTGAATGTACATGTTGGACCTTTGATTTATACTAGTATGAAAGAAGACATGTTATGGAAGATAGGGAGAGAGGGAGAGAGAGAGAGATAGAGAGAGACAGAGAGAGGGAGAATGAAAGAAGACATGTTATGGAAGATAAATAGACAGAAAACTATAAATTAACCAGTGCTGTTTATGCCAGCAGTGTCTCTGAAAATAAAGTTTCTTCAGTTTTTTTTTTTAAAGATTATTGTCATTTTCAAGCTTTATTTTGACAGTACAGAGTTGAAATGGGGAGACAGAGACAGAGAAAGAGAGAGAGAGAGAGAGAGAGAGAAAGAAAGAGAGAGAGAGAGAGAGAGAGAGAGAGAGAGAGAGAAGGGGGGATGACCTGCAGTAAAGGTCCACGGGTCGGATTCGAACCCGCGACCACTGCAACGAAGGCCGGAGCCAATATGGTACGCGCTCTATCCACTACACCACCAGAGCACCCTCTTCACTTTTTAAGTTGAGATCATTCTACTCACCAGGAACTTCTCGATCTTGGTCCAGAGAATCTTGAACTCCACCAGACCCAGTTTGTTACTGCCGTCTTTCTGTGGAGCGGGTTCAGGAGCTCAACACCTTCAGACAGACACACAGACAGACAGACAGACAGACAGACAGACAGACAGACAGACAGACAGACAGACAGACACGCAGACAGACAGACAGACACACAGACAGACAGACAGGCAGAGGGACAGACAGACAGACAGACAGAGAGAAAGACAGACAGACAGGCAGACACACACACAGACAGGCAGACAGACAGACAGACAGACAGACAGACAGACACACATCTATACACACACCCACATCTATATATATACACACACACACACACACACACACACACATCTATAACCACTACACCATGGGGGGTAGGGGTGTGGGGGAGGGGGACCCTATCCGGAATAAATTTAATATTGAAAACTAAAGAAACCTTTTTTTCGCTGATCTGAGTAATCAGTGCTATGTGACTGATGTGTGGCACTACTTTCTGAGGTGTAAGGATACGTCAATAACACACACATCTATACACACACACACACACACACACACACACACACACACACACACACACACACACACACACACACACACACACACACACACACACACACACACACACACACACACACACACACACACTACTTTCTGAGGTGGAAGGATACATCCAGCAGGTTGATCATGTTACGGCAGGTGGCGAGGCTGAAGCCGTTGGTCTTTATGTCGGAGCCTGGAACATACACAGTCAGTTACTACAGACAGACAGGAACACACACAGTCAGTACACAGCAGGGTTACTACTGACACTACTGACAGTCAGTACATAGCAGGGTTACTACTGACACTACTGACAGTCAGTACATAGCAGGGTTACTACTGACACTACTGACAGTCAGTACATAGCAGGGTTACTACTGACACTACTGACAGTCAGTACATAGCAGGGTTAATACAGACAGTCAGTACACAGGGTTACTACTACAGACAGTCAGTACACAGGGTTAATACACAGCCTAGGCTCTGTAAACGGGCATGCAACTAGCTACAGGGGCTCCTTTGTTTACATTCCAGTTTACAGAGCCTAGGCTGTGTATTATCACTGGATTTCTTTCCCAGCACACACACAGTACAAACAGGTAGGGCTGCAACTAACTATTATTTTGATAATCGATTAATCTGTCGATTATGTTCTCGATTAATCGATTAGTGTTTTGGTCCGTAAAATGGTGAAAAATGTTGATCCGTTTTCCAAAGCCCATGTTGACGTCCTCAAATGTATTGTTATGTTCAAAACACACAGATATTTCAGTTTACTGTCATAATAGGATTAAAGAAACCAGAAAATATTCACATTTGAGAAGCTGAAATCAGAGAATTTGGAATTTTTTATTAAAAAATTACTCAAAACAATTAATCGATTATCAAAATAGTTGGCGATTAATCGTTAAAAAGTGGCTCATGAGGAGATATTCACAAATTTTGACAGAAAGTGATTTTGACAACAAGCGTTCTCCAGAATCACTGACTGCACCTTTAAAGGGACATTGAGGGTGAAAATAAATGAAGATACAAAACTTTAATTAGTTATTTAATGAGTGTAATGTTCCATTCAGACAGTCTTAGAGGGTAAAGGGTTAGGGTTAGAGAATGAAGCGGAGACATTCTCACGTTTGCAGACGACCTTGTTGAGGATCCTCTGGAGCTCGAAGGTGGAGATCTCACAGTCCTGAAACACAGAGGATACATCAGCTGTGTGTGTGTGTGTGTCTGTCTGTCTGTCTGTGTGTCTGTGTGTGTGTGTATCTGTCTGTCTGTCTGTCTGTCTGTCTGTCTGTCTCACCCCTCCTGTGTGTGTGTGTGTGTGAGTGTTTCTGCCTGTCTGTCTGTCTGTCTGTCTGTGTCTGTCTGTACCTCTGTCTGTCTGTCTCACCCCTCCTGTGTGTGTGTGAGAGTGTTTCTGTCTGTCTGTCTCTCTTTCTGTCTGTCTGTCTGTCCGTCTGTCTCTCTGTCAGTCCGTCCGTCCGTCCGTCCGTCCGTCCGTCCGTCCATCCGTCCGTCCGTCCGTCCGTCCGTCTGTCTCTCTGTCCCTCTGTCTGTCTGTCCCGCTATCTGTCTGTCTGTCTGTCTGTCTGTCTGTCTGTCTGTCTGTCTGTCTGTCTGTCTGTCTCACCCCTCCTGTCAGTCTGTCTGTCTGTCTGTCTGTCTGTCTGTCTGTCTGTCTGTCTGTCTGTCTGTCTCTCTGTCTGTCTGTCTGTCTGTCTGCCTGTCTGTCTGTCTGTCTCTCTGTCTGTCTGTCTGTCTGTCTGTCTCACCCCTCCTGCCAGCTGACCAAACAAAGCTCTGAATCGATCACCAACGTCGTCCTCATCGATCTCAATCTGAAACAAGAAGACAGGAAAGTTTATTTAAAGGTTAATTCTAGCGCCCCCTTTGGACTAAAGTGGTAGTGTTTTTACCACGCCAGCTGTTGTTCCTGGGTGAGCGTATACCCATGACAAAGGCATTAAGGAAAAACTATATAAAAATAGCATTCTTTGCACTGATGGTCTCGTTTGCTGTTACATGTAATTTATGATCATCAGAGGAAAAATTAGAGTTTCAGAAATATTTAAAAGTTCCTTATAGGGACGCTGGGATACGTGATGGCAGCTTGAAACGTGTGCTCCTGCTGTCTTTTGGGTTAATATCCTTAATACATCCTAAAATAAGTTCAGATATAGGCATTTTTCTTCTACATGTTATGTGGAACTAAACTATGTCAGAAGAAGGTAAAAGTTCGACGGCTGCTTGTAATATTGAACAAAGGAAACTTCGCTCAGCCGCACAGACTCAGCTCAACATGTGCACGAAGGGAGTAGTAGCTAGCAAAGATGCTACAGCTAGCACCGCCACGGAGCCCGACCAGCCTGACATGGCTCAGATTCACGGGATGCTGAGCAAAATATTGGAAGAAACGGCAGATCTGAAAGAAATTCGTCGGTCTATGAGTTCCGTTGATACAAAGCTATCCTCCCTCATTTCTCGCATTACGCAGGTGGAAGACCGAGTGAGTCAGCTAGAGGACGAGCAAGCTAACATAAAGGCAAGACCGGCGGCAGCCACTAAAGAGGACATACAACTACTGACAGACAGGTTGGCCACTGCTGAAGACAGATCCCGACGCAACAACCTCAGATTCGTTGGGATACCGGAGGGGGCTGAAAAGAGCAATGTGACTGCGTTCCTGAACGAGTTTATCTCAGCGACCCTTGGCATTGATCCAACCCCGGGGGGTATCGAGATGGACCGCGCTCACAGGATCGGGACGCGGCTGGAAGCAGGGGAGAAGAATCATGGCCGAACGATTGTGGCGCGCTTGCTACGATACAAAGATTGCCAAGCCATTCTGGAAGCAGCACGGGAAAAGAAACGCCTGACGTGGAATGGTAAACAAGTTATGATTTTCCCGGATTACTCGAGGGAGACGCAAAGGAAGCGAGAAGCCTTCTCACGCTGCAAGAAAGCACTCCACGAGCGCAGGATTAAATTTGGAATGCTCTACCCTGCACTTCTGAAGATTTTCATCAGTGGACAGAGCCCACGGGTGTTTGATGATCCGGAAAAGGCAATGGAATACATCGAGAGGCGCTGAGGTACATGTTTTGCACTGCGCTTGTGCGTCATGCGCTCCGGGCGCGCTTTGGATAAGCTTTGGAAACCACACCAGTCTCTGCCGGCCGTTTGATCGGGAGAGTAACGGTATGTGAGATAGGTTGTGTGTATATGCAAATTTGACAACCTCTGTTTTGTTTTTGGACATGGAAAGATCCTTTCAAATTTATGGCTTTGTACGTCACAAATCATTGTGAAGCTGGCATTTCAGTGTATATCTTCATAGCCGGGGCCTATATTGTCAACCATTTCTATTTTCGTAAAGAAATCGCTATGTTTTCCTTAAATTAATATCTGAACACATTTTTGTAAATGATACCTAGGGCAGTGGGCTTTTAGGCTGCCCTTGTTCCACAAGTCATGGACCTAAGAGGTTTACTTTTTTGTTTTGTTTCGCCAGTGTTCTTGGTTCTGTTTTTTGTGCCAGACTGGTATGAAAGGGTCTTTCGGGGTTTGCTGTTTAGAGCAATACATGGGGTGGGTTCTGGGTGGGATGGGGTGGTGTCAACTGTGGGTTTAGCTGGTGGGTTAGCACCTGCTGTGTTTTCAGTTATCTGTGTTTTCCTTTTTTTTGTGTGCTTTTTTTTTCCTCTGTATTTTGCTACTCTTTTTGTTATCGGAGCAACTCTTTTTACTCTCACTATAACTGAGCTAGATGAAGGGCAATCTTAATTTAATTAGTTGGAATGTCAAGGGGCTTAATCACCAAGTGAAAAGGGGTAAGGTCTTAACCCACCTAAAACGGCTCAGGGCTGGAATAGTTTTCCTTCAAGAAACCCACTTACATGACTCTGACCATGGGCGACTAAGTAAATGCTGGCGTGGACAATTTTTTCATTCTAATTTCAGGGCTAAGGCCAGGGGCACAGCTATCCTTATTGATAGTAATATTCCTTTTGAGTCCTCAAACATTATATCAGACAAAAATGGACGTTTTATTATTGTTTCAGGCAAACTTTACAATAAGTCTGTCATCTTGGCCAACGTCTACGCGCCTAACGTCGACGATGTAGAATTCTTTAAGAGATTTTTTTCTCAACTCCCCGATCTCAATTCCCATTCTCTTATTCTTGGTGGGGATTTTAATTGTTATCTAGATCCAGTCTTAGATCGCTCTTCCCCCAAACCTGCCACTCTTAGCAGATCTGCAGGTTATATCAAATCATTTCTTGCTGATTATAGCCTCTCTGATCCATACAGGTTTTTATACCCCACAGGAAGAGAATATTCATTCTTTTCACATGTCCACCACACTTACACCCGAATTGATAATTTTTTTGTTGATAATTCATTGATGTCAGACCTTAAGTCATGCAGTTATGAAAGTATTGTGATCTCTGATCACGCTCCTCTGCTCCTTCAACTGGCTTTCCCTGACGTTGAGTATACAAGAAGGCAATGGAGACTGGATCCATTGTTGCTCACTGATGAGAGTTTTCTTTCACACATTAAAACTTTTTTGAGTATAAATAAAACACCAGATGTGTCCAATGCAACAATTTGGGAAGCCCTGAAAGCCTATTTGAGAGGTGTAATTATATCATTTGCAGCATACAAAAATAAGTGTACAAAACAGAAACAAACTGAAATAGCTGATCAGATTCTGAACATAGACAGACAATATGCTAATTCACCTTCATCTGAACTTTACAAAGAACGTTTAAAACTTCAGACAGAATTCAACCTTCTTTCCTCTCGTCAGGTTGCTGACCAGTTGCTTAGGAGCAGAAGTACTTTTTACGAACATGGTGACAAGATTGGTAAACAACTGGCCAATCAACTGCGCGGATTTAGAGCGAAGCAACTCATCCCTGGAATAAGGACAGACAGTGGGTGTACAACATCAGATCAGAAATCGATAAACGAAAAGTTCATAACATTCTATTCAAATTTGTATAGTTCTGACTGTACAGTAGACGCAGCGGTGATGGAAACCTTTTTCAGTAACCTAAACATGCCTTCCCTTTCTCAAGACCTGAGACATAGCCTTGAGGCACCTATTACTCAGAGGGAAATTATTGCAGCAATAACATCTATGCAATCAGGCAAATCTCCTGGTCCAGACGGACTTCCATCTGACTTTTTTAAGAAATTTTCAGCCGAATTATCGCCTTTTTTATGTTCAGTATTCTCAGACTCATTTGACTCAGGTAAACTCCCGCCTTCGTTCTACCAGGCCTGTATTTCCCTGTTGTTAAAAAAGGATAAAGATCCTCTAGATTGTGCATCATACCGACCAATTTCACTATTAAATACGGATGTGAAGATACTTGCTAAAATTCTCGCCCACAGATTGGAGGATGTTCTCCCCTCTATCATATCCCCCGACCAAACTGGGTTTATAAAGGGACGCCAATCATTTTATAATATCCGCCGGCTAATGAACATCTTATATTCCCCCAGAAATATTGAATCAGAATGCCTCGCTTCTATGGATGCTGAAAAAGCATTTGATAGAGTAGAATGGAATTATTTGTTTTTCACTCTTGAGAAATTCGGTTTGGGTCCTGTTTTCACTTCTTGGGTTAAATTATTATATGCATGCCCTTCTGCCTCAGTATTAACAAACAGCTGTTACTCAAGTAGTTTTGATCTGCACCGTGGGACCCGGCAGGGTTGTCCTTTGAGCCCACTCCTTTTTGCTATTGCAATCGAACCACTTGCGATTGCCATCAGAGGTAACAAACAGATTCAGGGGATATGGAGAGGAGGAATTGAACATAAGGTATCATTATACGCCGATGACTTACTTTTGTTTGTCGCCAAGCCAGCCACCTCTTTACCGGAGGCACTTTCTGTGTTGGAGGTCTTTAGTCAGTTTTCTGGCTATAAACTTAACTTGAGTAAGAGCGAACTCTTTCCGATTAATAAAGAAGCTCTTAAACTTGATTATACAGCTCTCCCACTCAAAGTGGTGACAGACCATCTGAGTTACCTTGGGGTATGTTTCACCAGGAATTTTAAAAACCTATTTAAATCGAACTTCCTCAAATTATTGGATCAGGCGAAGCAAATATTATCGAAGTGGTCTCCTCTGGCTTTCTCTCTCATAGGTAGAATAAATTCAATTAAAATGACATTACTCCCAAAGTTCCTATATCTATTCCAATGTCTCCCCATCTTTCTCCCCAAATCCTTTTTTCAGGCCCTTGACTCTTTAATGATAAATTATATTTGGAATGGTAAACACCCTCGGTTAAGGAAAGCATTTCTTCAAAGACCAAAACAAACAGGTGGAATGGCCCTCCCTAATTTCCAATACTATTACTGGGCTGCTAATATCCGTTCTTTAGTGTATTGGGTGCATTTTCACCTTGACGACTCAGCCCCAGTATGGGTAACAATGGAGTCCAGCGCTGTTAGCCCATTGTCTCTATCTGCCCTCTTAAGCGCTGCACTTCCACTCTCTTCGGCTATTCCCAACAGTAGTCCCGTGATTAAGCACTCCCTTCGAATCTGGACCCAATTTGGGAAGAATTTTGGAATGCAGAATTTTTCACTTTTCAGCCCAATTGCAGCTAATCATTTATTTATCCCCTCGACGGTGGATGGTGCATTCAAGATCTGGCATAAAAAAGGCTTAAAATGCATCGGTGATTTATTTATTAATGATCTATTTGCTAGTTTTTCCCAATTGACAAAACATTTTGGTATCGAAAAGACACATTTTTTCCGATTTCTGCAAATCAGGCATTTTACGCAGAAGTTAATTCCCCAATTCCCTTATAAACCGCCAGCCAATCATGTTGATTTGTTTCTTTCTGTAAACCCCACATTAAAAGGCTCAATTTCTGTGTTTTTCAACCTTATTTCGAAGTTGCATAGCCCCTCATTGGCAGCTATAAGAACCCTGTGGGAGCAGGACCTAGGTTCTGCCTTCACAGATCACATGTGGGATTCAGTCCTGGATCGGATACACTCTACTTCCATGTGCGCCCGACATGCTCTTGTGCAATTTAAAGTAGTACATCGTATCCACATATCTAAAACCAAATTAGCTCGTATGTTCCCCGATGTAGACCCGACCTGTGATAGCTGTAAGAGTGCACCGGCATCACTCTTTCACATGTACTGGTTGTGTCCCACCTTGACTCAGTTCTGGACATCAGTTTTTCATACAATTTCTGAAGTACTTCAGCATCAAATTAAGCCGAACCCTTTCACTGCAATTTTTGGCATTGCACCAAATTCGGGCCTACCCAAAGTGAAGCTGAGAGTACTGGCCTTCACCTCATTACTCGCTCGCAGGACTATCCTACTCAAGTGGAAAGATCCTGCTCCTCCTTCCCACTCACATTGGATTAGAGACATTATGTCATGTATGAATCTGGAAAAAATTTGTTGCACTACCCAGGGATCTGAGACTAAATTTCATAAAATATGGCGCCCCTTCCTAGACTATTTTAAGAAACCGACCACATTAATTGAAGAGTAGCTTCCCCCTCCCCTTTTTTATTTGATTCAATTTTATTTCTTTGTGTTCTTTTTTTTTTTTCATTTTTTTTTTCATTTTGATTGTTTGTTTTTGTTTCTTGTGGTGTGTGTTTTGTGTTGTTGGGTGTGAGGGTGGGATGTGGGTGGGGTATGTTCGGGAGAAAAAGGGGGAAAAAATGTGTACTCGCTGTGCTACAATTTTGTTGTTATTAACATTCAATAAAAAAACCTTTGAAAGAAAGAAAAGTTCCTTATAGCACTTTTGCACGCGCGTGTGTGTGCGTGCGTGCGTGCGTGTGTGTGTGTGTGTGTGCATTTCATGAACTAAAAGCCTGATACAGTCACCATAATAACCTTAACAGCAGACCATTCATCAGATAGTATCTGTTACATCAACATGCCAGAGCAGTAAAGGTCACAACTAGTTCATATTAACAGATCCAGGAACACAACCCAAACTGTAAACACAAACTCTTAATGACAAACTAGAATTTCTGCTTTAAATAAAATATGAAAAATATGAACACGGTCTCACCTTCTCCACTCTGGACTCAATGGGGTCTTCCAGCTCTCTGCAAGGACACAGACAGACAGACACACAGACAGACAGACACACAGACAGACAGACAGACAGACAGACAGACAGACAGACAGACAGACACACACACAAAACAATTCATTAATATTACAACACAAGAGGCAGTATGAGTCCAGTATGGCTCTTAACATCAATACTAGGTCCATAGGTTAATGTAATCTAATATCACAAACAGCATTGATACTCAGTGGTGCCACGCTCCCTCTAGTGGTAGGCAGAGGAATCACACACTTATATTTTATAATAATTTTTATCTAACTGGTATATAAACAAAGGGGTCCACTGTAGCTATAGCAACATGCCCGTTTACAGAGCCTAGGCTGGGTATTAACACTGGATTTTTTTTACAAGGCACACACAGTACAGACAGGTAGTGGATCATGAGGAGATATTCACACAGTACAGACAGGTAGCGGATCATGAGGAGATATTCACTGATTTAGACAAAAAGTGATTTTGACAACAAGCGTTCTCCAGAATCACTGACTATACCTTTAACAAATGGGCCTGCTTCACACACACACACACACACACACACACACACACACACACACACACACACACACACACACACACACACACACACACACACACACACACACACACACACACACACACACACACACACACACACACACACACACACACACACACACACACACACACACACACACACACACACACACACACACACACACACACACACACACACACACACACACACAGTTAAATTTGTAATGCGCTCACTGGAAGTCGGCCTGTTTCTCGGAGAAGACGCGCACACAGAAGTCTCCGTTGTTGTTGGGCTCGAAGGTGGAGGGGATGATCAGATACTCCCCCGGTGGCAGAGTGAAGCGACTGCACACCTGTGGAGGGGTTTTTGATTGATTGATTGATTGATTGATTGATTGATTGATTCAGTTTTATTTCAGACATATCAAAAAAAAGAAAAAAGTTAAAAGCATGAAAATACAATAAAAAAATATGTTCAAATTATTTCACAAATAAAAATAAACAAAAAAATAAACAAAAAATAAACAAAAAATAAACAAATAACATATTGAATTGATATGCCGGAAAAGGAGTAGGAAGAAGTATAAACTTAAGGGCCAGACAGTAAGATGGGTTGAACAAGCAGACCCTGGTTGCGTTCCGAATCGCATACTCTTTCTTTTTTCTATTCTACATCCGACGATAAAAATAATCTAGTTAGGATGCAGTAGGCATACTATTGGGACATACACACAAGAATCGGGACATCCTAAATCTTTTTTCTACCAAACTAAATAGCCGATAGTATGCGATTCAGAACACAGGGGTTGCGTTACGAATCGCATACTTTCTACTATAGTATGTAGAAAAAAGATTTAGGATGTCCTGATTCTTGTGGCCAGATTTAGTATGGTTAGAAAGACCCGGATGTCCTACTACATGCGGCCAAGATTGTTAGTGTTGAAAACTGCATCCTATTTGGGCGATTCTGACCCACAATCCGGTGCGCACGTGAAGTGACGTCACATCGACGAAGCCTCCATATGAAAACAAACGGGGATGCGACAGATATAAAAGCAAGAGGCAAGATCAAGGAGCAATGTTAGGATGAAATAAATAAGTAAAAATACGTCCCAATTGTAGCATACTGCATCCTAACTAGATTATTTTTATCATCAGATCTAGTATGTAGAATAGAAAAAAAGAAAGAGTTTGTGATTAGGAATCCAGGGAGAGTGTTTATTCAGAGACAATTGTAAGACAAGTCATTTTATAAATCAACAAATACTGTAAGAGCCATTTGTGGGTTTAAATTGATGTTGTCATGTCATGAGTTGGCCACCAGGTGTCACTGCCCTACAGCCCTACAGCCCTACTGCCCAGGCCACAGGTATAGAAGGTGTGTCACTTGGTAATTTGTCTGTTGTTTGACCCAGGAAGGACAAACGGTTTTTGACCGCTAGAATCATCGTCTCAAACAAACTTACTTTGTAAATATTACTGTGATGTCTTTTACTGTGACATCACAGTAATATTTACAAAGTACGTTTTTTTTAACCCTATATTTCTCTTTCTGTGATGTCACGAGAAAGAGAAATATAGGGTTAAAAAAAACACTCTTTCTGCTTTTTCTCAGGCTAGGATGAACCGATTTTAATTTTTTTTGCACATTTATAC
>NW_027648595.1:316113-323613 GCF_949987685.1 Ammodytes marinus
TTATAAAATCACTATTATAATATAATGAATGAGATTTATCTTCCCTCAGTCTTCCCTTGGCCCAGCTGTCCTGTTAATCCTAACCCTACATTTTTACTAGTGTGATGTCACGCATGGTAAAATGAAATAAATAAGTTAAAGTATGTCCCAGTTGTAGCATACTGCATCCTAAACTAGATTCTGTTTATGGTCAGATGTAGTATGTAGAATAGAGAAAAATAAAGAGGACGAGATTTGGAACGCAGGGTACGTTTGTAATGTTTAAGACACACTTGAGATCTTGAGCTATTTTATAAGTGACCAAAAATTATCTTAATTAGACTACTAATGGTAAATGGACTCCACTTATAAAGCTCTTTTCTCTGGTTTTTCACAGACCCAAAGCGCTTTACATTGTTTTGTACACATTCACCCAATCACACTCACATTCATACACCGATAGCAGCAGCAGCTACCACGCAGGGTGCAAGCTAACTATCGGGAGCAATTCGGGGTTCAATGTCTTGCCCAGGGACACTTCGACATGTGGCGGGGAGACGGGGGATCGAACCTAATGTTAATTTTGAGACCAGCGATTTGGAGTGCAGGGTACATGTGTGCTGCTGACTTACCGTGGGGCGATTCCACTCCACCCTGTGTGTGTTGTATCGCTAATCTCGATGTATTTTCTTTGTTTTTATTATTTCTTAAATGCAAATTTCTTGCCCCTGTAAAGCACTTTGAATGTCCTTGTGTCTGAATTGTGCTGTGGAAATACACTTGCCTTGCCTTGCCTGATAAACTAAACCAAGGTAAAGTGTGTGCTACTGACAAGTCAACTAAAAGTCAACGAGGTGTCATGTAGCTCCCTTCAGTACTCTTCTATAGTCCAGGAAAGGCTGACATACAGTTTTTATTTTAACCTTTATTTCTACAGGTAAATCCCATTGAGACCGGAGACTCTTTTTCAAGGGAGACCTGTTTTCCTTTCCCACGTTACCATTCACACATTCACACACCGATAGCAGCAGGCTAACTATCGACATTCACACGAGGCAAGGTGGGTGAAGTGTCTTGCCCAAGGACACAACAACCATGACACAGGTGGCAGGGCGGGGATCGAACCTCCAACCCTTCGATCATCAGCCGACCCGCTCTACCACCTGAGCCACAGTCGCTTTAATAAAGTCAACCAGAGTGAAGTGTGTGCTACTGACCGTGGGGCGTTTCCACTCCACCCCGTGTGTGTTGGGAGAGTAGCGTCCCAGCGTGTTGTAGCCCAGAGAGTCCCACGTGGCGGGGAAGGAGGGGTCACAGAAGAGCTCCCCCCGCCCCACACACTCTCTCCTCAGCTGCTCAAAGCTCTGGTTGTTAAAGGGGACCACGTTAGAGCGACTACCGGCCCCCTCCTCTCGAGACAGTCTCCTGGCCAAGTCTGCTGCTGTCACAGACATGCTGGAGACAAAACACATGAAATCAATTACCAAGTCAGCATAATACCACCTTAAAAACACATTAAATCAATTACCAAGTCAGCATAATACCACCTTAAAAACACATTAAATCAATTACCAAGTCAGACGGGCTGATGCTGTGTGTGTGTGTGTGTGTGTGTGTGTGTGTGTGTGTGTGTGTGTGTGTGTGTGTGTGTGCGTGCGCGTGTGTGTTTGTATATTGTATGTACTGTTGTACCCTGATGCTCCTCCACATATGAAGTTCCTAACGGAAGAATAAAGTTATTTGAATTGAATTGAATATACCACCTTAAAAACACATTAAATCAATTACTAAGTCAGCCTACTACCACCTTAAAACACAATCAATTACCAAGTCAGCCTATACCACCTTAAAACACATTCAATTACTAAATCAGCCTACTACCACCTTAAAAACATATCAAGAATTAAAGGACTTATGTCTCAGCAAGATTTAGAAAAACTTGTCCATGCATTTATCTTTAGTAGACTTGACTACTGTAACAGTGTCCTTGCTGCCCTTCCAAAAAAATCTATCAGACAGCTTCAGCTAATTCAGAACGCTGCTGCTCGAGTCCTCACTAGGACCAAAAAAGTGGATCACATCACCCCAGTTCTGAGGTCTTTACACTGGCTTCCTGTCACTCAAAGAATTGATTTCAAAATACTGATGTTGGTTTATAAAGCCCTAAATGGTCTAGGGCCAAAATACATTACTGATTCTCAAAGCGTTCATGAGATATTGAATTCACAAGAATGGCCCGGTCCATTCAAACAAGAGGGTCTGACCTGAGGTGGATGTGTAGTGGAGGGTCCGCTGTGTCCGGCTGGAAGGTGATGAGTGTGTCTGTCTGGCTGTCTGTCTGTCTGTCTGTCTGTCTGTCTGTCTGTCTGTCTGTCTGTCTGTCTGTCTGGCTGTCTGGCTGTCTGTCTGTCTATCTGTCTATCTGTCTGTCTGTCTGTCTGTCTGTCTGTCTGTCTGTCTGTCTGTCTGTCTGTCTGTCTGTCTGTCTGTCTATCTATCTGTCTGTCTGTCTGGCTGGCTGGCTGGCTGGACGGTGATGTGTGTCTGTGCCTGTCCACCTCTGTACAGCTGGTCAGGTGTGAAAGGGGCGGGGCTTAATAACACCTGAGGCAGCCCAGTGTGGTATCAGATCAGAGGGTAAACACAGTGAAACACACACACACACACACACACACACACACACACACACACACACACACACACACACACACACACACACACACACACACACACACACATACCTCACTCTGGATAAGATCTGGATTATTTGATCGTCGTGATAAGACTTCACCAAAAGTCCCAAAGGCTCTGAGTAAGGTGATGCTAGTTAAAGGACCTGCCTGCTCAATGAACAAAATGTAATATTAATATTTGTAATTCTCCGCTCAGGAGGATAATTCAGATTATACTCTAGGCCATCCTACCAACTCCCCCTTGCCCCCCTCCTTAGAGCCTCAGTCCTCTTCACAGCAGATTAGAATCCAGCCCATCTGTCTGTCTGTCTGTCTGTCTGTCTGTCTGTCTGTCTGTCTGTCTGTCTGTCTGTCTGTCTGTCTGTCTGTCTGTCTGTCTGTCTGTCCTCTTCACAGCAGACCCGGGTTAGAATCCAGCCCGGGTCGTTCTCTGCATGTCATTCCCCTCTCTGACACATTTCATCTCTGTCTCTACACACTGTCTAATAAAGAAAAAATTAAACGGTGAATCAGCTCAGTTTCCCTCCAACTGTCGTCTCTATGTTAAATAGTAAACAGACTCCACTTATAAAGCTCTTTTCCCTGGTTTTTCACAGACCCAAAGCGCTTTACATTGTTTTGTACACATTCACCCATTCACACACACATTCACCCATTCACACACACATTCATACACCGATAGCAGCAGCAGCTACCAGGCAGGGTGCAAGCTAACTAAACTAGTGGTGTCTATTAGCCAGGATTTAATGTGCTTTAGTCTTTGACAAAATAGAAATGAAATATTTTTTGCAGTGCAATATAGAGCCAGCAGATGGCGCTGTGGTGAAACAAAGCTTGTTGTTGAGCTACTTTTTCTGTCCATCCAATATGTATTTGACATAAGAGCTAAGGTGTAAGTAAACATACACACACACACACACACACACACACGCACGCACGCACGCACACACACACACACACACACACGCACACGCACGCACACACACACACACACACACACACACACACACACACACACACACACACACACACAGGTAAGGTGTAAGCAGAGACACACACAGAGTCAGACTAAAGAATGTAAAATTCAACTTTTTTGTTTCTTGTTAATAATAACCGACTTAACCAGTTACCATTGAGCAGCGATTCTCACAGACTCTTAACCCTCGAGGCTCTGCATGTTTTTAGGAATAAAATGTCTCATAAATCAGACAGTGAACAACATATGAACAAATCCTTCTGTAATAACCTTCAGAATAGTGCTGAGAATGATTATGGAAAGTTTAGTTGATGTAAGGGCTTTAGAAGTTGAGATTTCTGGTTCAGAGTATTGAATAGTATTGTATAGGAGAAGTATACAGACGCAAACAGACAAGGTTTAGATAAATAAACACCTACATTTCAATTTCTTGGGCATTTTGCGCATTACATGGAGTCCACTACCAGCTACTAACTACCTGGACATAAAGCTTTTGATTGGTTCTGATTTTCACTTTTATTCGTGTTTTTAACCTCAGGCGATGTTTTATGGTTGTTTGAGCTGCTGCTTCCTGTTTCTGTGTACATACAGAGAGAGAGAGTGTGGGTGTGTGGCAGAGCGAGAGAGAGAGAGAGATAGATAGAGAGAGGGAGAGAGAGAGAGAGAGAGTGGGTGTGTGGCAGAGAGAGAGAGTGTGTGGCAGAGAGAGAGATAGAGAGGGAGAGAGAGATAGAGAGAGTGTGTGGGTGTGTGGCAGAGCGAGAGAGACTGTGTGTGTGTGTGTGTGTGTGTGGCAGAGAGAGAGAGAGAGAGAGAGAGAGAGAGAGAGAGACAGAGAGAGAGAGAGAGTGGGTGTGTGTGTGGCAGAGAGAGAGAGAGAGAGAGAGAGAGAGAGAGAGAGAGAGAGAGACACACAGAGAGAGACTTTAGTGGCTCCTCCTCGTTGGGGCGTCAGTCTGAAAGTCTGAAAATCTTTTCTCGACTGTCAAACTCTTTGTAGAACCAGCCGCAGTCTCACTCTCTCTCTCCTTCTCTCCTTCTGTTATTCTCTCGCTCCGTCTCGTGCCCCCCCATCATGTCAGGGGTCGCGTCCACTCTGGCCAAGCAGCGCGCTCTTGCCGCGGGCTTCGGAACCAACGCCAACGCGTCGCGGTATCTCAACCAGGACTTTGCGTCTCTGCGCGCGTCCTGCCGCTCGAGCGGAAAACTCTTCTGCGACCCAACCTTCCCCGCGGAGCCGGAGGCGTTGGGCTTCAACGAGCTGGGCCGGAGCTCACACAAGGTCCGGGGCGTGACGTGGAAACGGCCCACGGTAAGAACTATACACAAACTCTCTGTGTGTGTGTGTGTGTGTGTCTCTCTCTGTCTCTCTGTCTCTGTCACACACACACACACACACACACACACACACACACACACACACACACACACACACACACACACACACACACACACACACACACACACACACACACACACACACAGACACAAAAAAATCACTTTTTGCAGCAAAAACTTAAAAAAAAGTCCAGTGTTAATACACAGCCTAGGCTCTGTAAACAGGCATGTTGCTATAGTGACTGTGGCCCCTTTGTTTACACACAGGCTACTGAGCCGGAGATCATACAAGGCCCTGGACTGAGTCTGTTAGGAAGAGAGTGGGTGTGGCTCTCTGCTCTCTGCTCTCTGGCTCTGAGTGTAGTGTGCAAAGTTTTTACATAACAGATTTTAGAAAGTTTAAATCAAATAGAAGTTTAAGTCCGGGAAGTGATGTGGAAGGGACCAAGGAATTTAGATTTCTATTATTTTGTATAAACTTTATTATAACCGGGGGGGGGGGGGGGGGGGCCCTTATCTCAGTTGGTAGGGCGTCCCCCCATGGGCCCTTATCTCAGTTGGTAGGTCGTCCCCCCCCATGGGCCCTTAGCTCAGTTGGTAGGGCGTCCCCCCCATGGGCCCTTAGCTCAGTTGGTAGGGCGTCCCCCCCATGGGCCCTTAGCTCAGTTGGTAGGGCGTCCCCCCCCATGGGCCCTTAGCTCAGTTGGTAGGGCGTCCCCCCCATGGGCCCTTAGCTCAGTTGGTAGGGCGTCCCCCCCATGGGCCCTTAGCTCAGTTGGTAGGGCGTCCCCCCCATGGGCCCTTAGCTCAGTTGGTAGGGCGTCCCCCCCATGGGCCCTTAGCTCAGTTGGTAGGGCGTCCCCCCCATGGGCCCTTAGCTCAGTTGGTAGGGCGTCCCCCCCCCCCATGGGCCTCGGCCAGCAGCGGACCCGGGTTCGATTCCAGCCCGCGGTCGTTCTCTGCATGTCACTCCCCTCTCTGCCCCATTTCAACTCTGTCTCTACACTATCAATAAAGCATGAAAATGCCAAAAAAAAAATCTTAAAGAAAATAAAAAAACATTACTATAACTGTCAGATTGAGGCAGACCAAAGGGCTGTAGGCCTATAGACACAGGTACACCATACAATAACAGGTATAAAAAGTAGGCTAACGTTAAAAGTAAACGTTAAGATATCATTAAAAGATAGTAACAGTACTAGTAGGAGAACTGAACCGGGCTAGAGTCTGGTATGTGGGTGTGTTCTGCCATCGGTGTTTGAGTGTATATAAAATGTCTATGTAAAATTGTGAATTTGTGAAGCGCCTTGTGACCCTGGTCTGTGAAGGGCGCTATATAAATAAAAGCTTACTTACTTACTTACTTACTTACTTACTTACTTACTTACTTACTTCTGATGAGTGGGCCGGGTTGGGCAGACTCAGAACACTCCTTATTGACTGCAGGGGAAAAAACAAAAATAAAAAAAAACATCCTGAATTTTGATTAAAAGGAAATAGCCATTACAGATAAACAGTTCCATAGTCAAGGTTCCTATCCTAATTAAAGATAGAACTGGACCGGGCCTGGTATGGGTCTGTTATGGGTCTGTTATGGGTCTGTTATGGGTCTGTTATGGGTCTGTTATGGGTCTGGTATGGGTCTGTTATGGGTCTGTTATGGGTCTGTTATGGGTCTGTTATGGGTCTGGTATGGGTCTGTTATGGGTCTGGTATGGGTCTGGTATGGGTCTGGTATGGGTCTGGTATGGGTCTGTTATGGGTCTGTTATGGGTCTGGTATGGGTCTGTTATGGGTCTGGTATGGGTCTGGTATGGGTCTGGTATGGGTCTGGTATGGGTCTGTTATGGGTCTGTTATGGGTCTGGTATGGGTCTGGTATGGGTCTGGTATGGGTCTGGTATGGGCCTGGTGTGAGTGGGTTGGGCTGCAGGGTGGGGTGGAGGCAGACATGCAGGCGACTCATATCTCTACTAATGCTTTATACTGATGGAGAGAAAAAAAACGGAATATATGTTTATCAGATGTATCATAGTTACAGTGTCTGCAATAACAGACAGATATCACTGACATATTGTGTGTGTGTGTGTGTGTGTGTGTGTGTGTGTGTGTGTGTGTGTGGTTTACAGAGCCTATGTATTAACACTGGAACCGGGGCCTGTTATGGGTCTTGTTCTGAGTGGGTTGAGCTGGAGGGGCGGGGTGGGTTTATGGTTATACATTTCATCACTAATGCTTTAACTGCTGTAGAAACGCTCCTGATAATAACATGTCTATCAGATTAATCAGTACAGACACTTTTACAACCTCTTCAAAGTCAATGAACAAGGCAGGTTTATTTATATAGCACAATTCAGACACAAGGCCACTCAAAGTGCTTTACAGGGGCAAGATTAGAATACATAAAACACATTAGAAGACATTTAAAAGCGAATGAAAAGAAGTAGAACTACTTGAGACACTATGTAAATATAAGTGTAGGCTACCAGCACGCTACTGCAGAATGGAGTCACAC
>NW_027648595.1:326113-328613 GCF_949987685.1 Ammodytes marinus
ATAGATAGATAGATAGATAGATAGATAGATAGATAGATAGATAGATAGATAGATAGATAGATAGATAGATAGATAGATAGATATTCATGTGTTTTATAGATAGATAGAGAGATAGATAGATAGAGAGATAGAGAGATAGATAGATATTCATGTGTTTTATAGATAGATAGAGAGATAGATAGATAGAGAGATAGAGAGATAGATAGATATTCATGTGTTTTATATGTATCCAGCTGAGTGAGTCAGAGGCTCAGGGACTCACATACCAGAGAGTTGAGTCACAGAGCGGGGAGGAAACGCTTAGCACGGGACTTTTTCTTTTTCTTTTCTTTTTTTTTCAATTCTTTATTGATATAGTTCTGAACACACAGACAGACAGATAGATAGATAGATAGATAGATAGATAGATAGATAGACAGACAGACAGACAGACAGACAGACAGACAGACAGACAGACAGATAGATAGATAGATAGATAGATAGATAGATAGATAGATAGATAGATAGATAGATAGATAGATAGATAGATAGATAGATAGATAGACAGACGGATAGACAGACAGACAGACAGACAGACAGACAGACAGACAGACAGACAGACAGACAGACAGTAGGAAAACAATATCTTCTGTACATCTGCACTGTACCAGAGGCAATGTGTAAACATGTGCAACCCGCTTTTTTGTTTCTTGTTAATAATAACCGACTTAACCAGTTACCATTGAGCAGCGATTCTCACAGACTCTTAACCCTCGAGGCTCTGCATGTTTCTAAGAAGAAAATGTCTCATAAATCAGACAGGGAACAACATATGAACAAATCCTTCTGTAATAACCTTCAGAATAGTGCTGAGAATGATTATGGAAAGTTTAGTTGATGTAAGTGCTTTAGAAGTTGAGATTTTTGGTTCAGAGTATTGGATAGTATTGTATAGGAGAAGTATACAGACGCAAACAGACATTCCCATGAAATGTGCTAAATCTGTGGTGGTGGTTTAAGCCATGAGATAAGTGTGTAGAGTTTTGAAAAGCAATGAAAAACGAGCTACAGTTTAGTCCACATGAACTGCTGCTGTGCATAGTGTAGTTAGAGTCTTGTACATGTCGCTCCAGTTGTGCCCATGTGGGTTAGCGATCTGCAAACTGGTATGTAAACAAAAGGTGGCCACCATAGCTAGCAACATGCCAGAGGTCATAAAACAAGGAAGGAATAAATTAAAAGTAGAAAGGATTCATATATTGCATTGCTTAAAGATGCTCTGATGAACTTTCAGTGTTTGTTAATTCTAGCGCCCCCTTTGGACAAAAGCGGTAGTGTTTTTACCACGCCAGCTGTTGTTCCTGGGTGAGCGTATACCCATGACAAAGGCATTAGGAAAAACTATATAAAAATAGAATTCTTTTACACTGATGGTCTTGTTTGCTGTTACATGTCATTTATGATCATCAGAGGAAAAATGAGACTGTTTCAGAAATATTTAAAAGTTCCTCGTAGAGACTTTAAGAAGGTTATAAGTTGACACACACACACACACACACACACACACACACACACACACACACACACACACACACACACACACACACACACACACACACACACACACACACACACACACACACACACACACACACACACACAGTGAGTGAGTGTACTTTACCGAGAGGAAAAGCTCCCTATGTGTCACTGAGCCGATCCCAAAACAGGAAGTAGATATCTGAGGAAGAAATTAATCAGAGCTCAAGATAAACACTGCCATGCCCTGTGTTCTGAATCTCGGGGCCAATCCGAAAACTTTTTTTTGCATAGGAAATTTCCTTTCCTATCGAGATGAACCGGAAGTACTCGGCGGATAGGTGATCCGAATTCTCCAAATGCTTAGGAAAGGAGCCTCGATTCATCCTTTAACCCTCCTTTAGCATAGGTTACTCCTGACCAACCTATGCTAAAGGAAAGGAGATAGTGGTATCCCATAATCCTTTACGGCGGCAAGATTTAAAGCAACAGGCCACCGCCGGAGTTTACCGACTCTACACGAATACGAACGAGAGGTAAAACAGAAGAGAGGAGAGGAGAAGAGAGGAAGATTTAACTCGGCTAAAACAAAATACCCCCCCCCACACACACACACACACACACACACACACACACACACACACACACACACACACACACACACACACACACACACACACACACACACACACACACACACACACACACACACACACACACACACACACACACACACACACACAGGCTAAAGATAATAAAGAACTCATAAAAGACCAACATCATAATAGTTATTTTCGTAGCACATAATTTACACCATAAGAAAATAAAATACCAACTTCACATTTAATGAAGTTACTGGGGGCAGTTCATTTCAACATCAACACAAGTGTAGCCTCTTTTTATTCCACATGTGAATTGGGATATATAGGAGTGATTCTCACTCTGTTGGCGACAACCTGATTAAAATCAATATGAAAAGAACGCA
>NW_027648595.1:333613-336113 GCF_949987685.1 Ammodytes marinus
CAGCCCTTTAAAGGCCTGTCCTTAAAACCTAGTGTTAACCCTCAAACAGCCCTTTAAAGGCCTGTCCTTAAAACCTAGTGTTAACCCTCAAACAGCCCTTTAAAGGCCTGTACCAAAGGGAGAACCAGACTAAATTCCTCACTTTCCAAACATGTCCTCACTCTTAAGGTCTTAAACTCAAATTGGTTCTCACAAAAATAGTTGTTCAAGTAAACACACACACACACACACGCACACACCCGCTCTCTCTTAAATACACACACACACACACACACACACACACACACACACACACACACACACACACACACACACACACACACACACACACACACACACACACACACACACACACACACACACACACACACACACACTGATGACTCACCATGGCGTGCCTTTCTAAACCACAGCAGCAAACATTTGACTGGCTGGGCCTCGATCTGTCTCCACACGTTCAAACTGCTGAAACACACACAGATCATTCTCTGTGTTTACGGCCAGTCGGCCCTGGAGTCTGGCTGAGAGTGAAACTCCCTTAAAGTCTCTACGAGGAACTTTTAAATATTTCTGAAACAGTCTCATTTTTCCTCTGATGATCATACATTACATGTAACAGCAAACCAGACCATCAGTGTAAAGAATGCTATTGTTATATAGTTTTTCTTAATGCCTTTGTCATGGGTATACGCTCACCCAGGAACAACAGCTGGCGTGGTAAAAACACTACCGCTTTTGTCCAAAGGGGGGCGCTAGAATTAACACACACTGAAAGTTCCTCGGAGCACCTTTAAACAGTTACGTCTGACATTAAAACTATTATTTGTTGTCCACACACACACACACACACACACACACACACACACACACAGAGTTGTTTACAGTGGCTCAGTCCTGGAATGTGGCTCAGAGTGAGACCTCTCCACTGCTTTAGCTCTGTAGTGAATATTTGTGGTCAGCCAGTAAAAAGGAGTTTCCCTCCAAGGTTATGGTCCACACACACACACACACACACACACACACACACACACACACACACACACACACACACACACACACACACACACACACACACACACACACACACACACATGGGCTTGTGTGAATTAGGGTGAGTCACTGTAGGATTTTTCAGGAATGATTGAATGAGTACATCAGCAAATTTTGACATATCCTAATATCTAATGTTACAACCTGGCTCAGCGGTTGGCCACACAGTCTTATATGAACATAAGAGATTTAATAGAGTTAGTATAAGCAGTATAAATGAACCTACAGAGCAGGCTGCAGGTCAGGCCAGGCAGAGTCAATCAGGCTGCTTTATAGGCTCCTCGTCAAGTCTGCTCAGGTGAGCTGCATCCCGTTAACGATGGTGTGGCTCCGCCCACCAGCTCCCTGCAAAACACAGCACACCAGCAGAACACCTCAAGGCACACCCTGTGGCCGTCACACTAACCAGAGGTACAATTAAGCAACATCACATGAGAGGGAGCATGTTGTCTCTCTCTCTATATCACATGAGAGGGAGCATGTTGTCGCTCTATATCAGCGCTGCTGTGATGCGGTCGTAGGCACGAGGCCGCAGGCCGAGTGCCGAAGAGAAACACAGCAGCTGCGTCCGGATCGCGTCCGCTCGTATTATTCAGCAGCCTGAGTTTATCTCCACACACTATTGTTGTCTTCAGTAACGTGAGTGTGAGCGACTACCGCTGTGTGTGGCAGCGATGCCCTCTCACAGGGGAGAGACTCGCCACAGTCAACCTGAGTCACACACACACACACACACACACACACACACACACACACACACACACACACACACACACACACACACAGTTTACACAAGTGAAGCTCCGGCTCGTCAGTGAGCGGACTGATTCTGTCAGTTTGGTGAACAGTCCCTGAACAGTCAGAGTGATGTTGTTCGCTCATATCAGCGTATGTCTCTCGTCCAATCAAATCACTCGCTCAGAACCACTGCTGTATACAATGGATTTCATTTTAACGAAACATTAGTTTATACAGAACAGTTTGAACAGCGACTTTTTCATTCAGCGTGTTTTTAAGAAGAAAATGTGATTATGGAAAAATACATAAAATTCATTGAGTTCTTTCCTGTGTGTGTGTCTGCCTGTGTCTGTCTGTCTGTGTCTGTCTGTCTGTGTGTGTGCTTGCCTCTCTGTGTGTGTCTGTCTGTGTCTGTCTGTCTGCCTGTCTGTCTGTCTCTCTCCCTGTCTCTCTCTCTCCCTCCCTCCCTGTCTGTCTGTCTGTCTGTCTGTCTGTCTGTCTGTCAGGTGACTGCTGGCTGCTGGCTGCTATCGCCTCTCTGACCCTGAATGAGTATGTGATGGCCCGAGTGGTGCCCACCGACCAGGGCTTTGGGGACGACTACGCCGGAATCTTCCACTTCCAGGTAACTCTTTCTAAAGAGCGTGAGGATTATTTTATTTTGCCTTTTTTCTTGTTATTTTTTTATTTTTTTTTAGATTATTATTATTAT